>NW_027040595.1:1867500-2057500 GCF_037179485.1 Ochlerotatus camptorhynchus
TTTCGCTTTTCGCCAACGAGCTTTCGTGTCTATTGCAACCTGGATGCCGGTTATTCTACGCTGACGATGTCAAAATGTATGTGGTTATCAATTGCATCACTGGTTGTGAGGATTTGCAGCTGGTTGTGGATCGTATGCATAGTTGGTGCTCCCGTAACTTCTTGACGCTCAGCATCAACAAGTGCAATGTGATATCATTTCACCGCAATCAAAACCCGATAATATTTGATTATTCCATTTCCGGGCAAACATAAGAGAGGATTATCCAGATCTAAGACATCCTGACTAAAGCTAACAGGCAGTTTGGCTTTATGTATTGTGAGCGCTGTATTGTTCGTTAGTACGTTCAATCTTAGATTATGATATTTTTTTTATTATTACAGTCACTTTAACACTCTTGGGTCATTCGTAACATATCCGGGGGTGAGATTTGAACTCGTGAATTTAGCGTGAGAAGCATGGATGCTAACCACTACATCGGGATCGCCCCCACGATTATGACTTTAATTTTAATACACTAAAACCCAGCCACTGCTTGTTCTATAATGAAATGTTCAGAAGTTTATATTTCAGTATTTGAACTACGCGTTAGAGTGTTCTTAATGATTTTTTGAAGCAGCATTTTAAGGACATTCCGATACAAGATGGCTGTCAAAACGACACATAGTTTCAGATTAATTTGTTCCATCTTTTTCGTTGTTACCGATTGAACAGTTCTCATTAAATATAACAGTGCCACTGTGTAAGTGGCTCATGTTTTATTGAAACAAATTGATTTTAACTTTCTTTGCCATTACATCAGAAAAATACAGAGACATAGAATGCCACTCTAATTGCTTAAGTAAGGGAAACATAGAAAGTTTGACTGCAGTCATCGTTTGACTGCCGAGTGATTAACAGGGGCGTTTGTTGCGATGTACACTGAAAACGAATCTTACTCAGAGAGTGAGGTACTTTTACTAATTCGTATGAAGAAATTTTTAAAAGCGTAAAAGTGACTCACTCTCTCAGCAAGATTCATTTTCAGTGTACAACACAACGAACACTTCTAATTATCACTCGGCAATCAAACGATGACTGCAGTCAAACTTGACTTTAAATGATCTTTATTTCTTGAATTTGTTTGGTTTACATGTGTGGATTATCAAGTGACACAGATGCGTCTTTTCAGCTTTAGTACATTTGAAATTTTAATTATTATTTACAGTTCCTAGTCCTATCAGGCCTGTTTTAGAGTATGACCACCTTAGTGGGATTGGTTTGTTTTGAATTCGAAAAGGAGACTACTTATAACTACTATTTACAAATACAACTAATCTATAACTACTATATACACCTTACCTACGATATACTGATTGCTTATAAAAGCATGTTCTGATGTACTGCATTTCTGCACAAACCTAGTATTAATTTCAGCAATTTAGAAATCTAATTTTGGAACGTTCGCCTCTTGGTGGAGATCTGAAATTCTTGTGTCAAATGGACGATCAAGGATCATCCTAAGCACTCTGTTTTGAGCGACCTGGATTTTGTTCCTGTGAGTTTGTGCACATGATTCCCACACCGGAGCTGCGTATAAGATCGCAGGTGCTATAATTTGTTTGTAGAAAACCATTTTGTTCACTCGTGAGAGGCGGGATCGGCGGCAAATCAGCGGATACAGACACCTAACCAAGGCGGAACACTTGACTACGGTTTTCTCTACATGCGAGCGGAATAGGAGCTTTTCGTCAAACAACATCCCGAGATAGGTTACTTCGGCGGACCACTCAACCCTTGTGCCATCCATGATTACAGTACAAGAGGGAGCCGGTTTTAGTTTGGGTGATTGCCGATGGAAGAACACGATTGTCTGTGTTTTGGAGGCATTGATTTTGATTTTTCACGTGGTGGCATAATCAGCAAAGGCGGTAAGGCATCGTTGAAGTTTGTTCGTTATTTCGCGAGGCATCCTTCCTTTGACGGCTATTGCGGTATCATCTGCGAACAGGAAGTGCAGGGCAAAGGGCCCAACAGACTTCCTTACGGAACTCCTGATGGGATGGAAAACGTTGTCGATGATGTGCCTATCTACCACGCGTCCAAACTGGGCCCAGTTTACACGATGGTAGTCCTTACGCAGGCTTGAAGCAGGAGTCACGCACGTTGCAGCCCAGTTCAGCCACCACCGTTCGGTTGTCGGAGCTGAGTTCGTTCAAGGCTACCGGCTTGGACAAGCCGGTATTTGTCAGGAACAGGTCTAGCGTCGATGGGTTGCCCGCCGGTGAGATGAATGTTGGCTCATTCGAATATCGTTTTTGTTGGGGGCTCTTTATAAACTACGTAGAAAGTTTAGGGGAGGGGGGTTTACAATTATCCACGGGTCATAAAAATTAAAAAAAATGTATGGACAATTGTCTACGCAGGGGAGGGGTCAAGAATTAAAAAAAAATGTATACGTAGTTTATGAACAGCCCCTTAGCATTATTTCTGGATTTATTTAGGTTCCTCCGTTTTTACGCTTTGTCGGCTTTGCTGCTTAATACGACGATTTTTTCGCTCATTGTATTGAGACCAGTCTGCCCTCCATACCTTTCTGGTGACTAGAATACGCCATCCGTCAGCGTTGTTTTTTCGTCTTCCAAACTGGTGTAAGGGTCGGATGGCTCGGGCGAAGGCGCGGGGTTTTGTGACGTCATTATATGAGCTGACAATGACTTCAGCTCATCAAGAATATTAAGCTCTAGAATACCAAACGGAGTACAGCCCATGCTGCGAATTGTCGAACAGCAGACGACCGTTCTGGTTCTGCCTGTAGTTCCGCCAGGCCTCATGGCGAGCGTTTAAATCTCCTCCAACTACGAAGCGGAAACCGGTACGGGTGATGGTGGACAGATCCTTCTTGAATTTAACCGCTAGTCCACTGCTGGTGGCACACTGTCGAGGGCAGTATACGGCGATGAACAGGACGTATCCAGTCGACGACTCCACCTCCACACCAAGGGCCTCGATGATAGAGGTGCGGATATGGGGCAGAGTGTGGTATATTATCCCTTTCTTGACGACAACCACAACAACCCCCCCCTCCCCCCCCCTGGAGCCAAGGTTGCAAAGACTCATTTCAGCTAAAACAATGTTTTTCTAAATTATGAAATAATTAGATGCCATGATCAAATTTTGAATTGGTAGGATACAAGAAGAGGTTGCAAAGAATGTGTTTGACATATTAAACCTGTTTATTTCACTTCATGAGAGTCACAATCAGCGATTTTTCACAAACTCACTCACTCACTCACTCACTCACTCAGCGATCAGCAAATTGCTGATTGTGACTCATAGAAAGCAAAATTTACAGGTTTTATGTTTCCAACGCATACTTTGTAACCTCTTCTTGTAAGTTACAAGTAAAACATGCCATCATACCATCTTTTGGTTTTATTATTCCGAAAAACATTATTTTAGCTGAAATGAGTCTTTGCAACCTTGCCTGGAGCTGGTGCGATCAAGCCGAATAATGTTACGGTCAGGCAACCGGAAGCTGTCGCCGGACTTTAGATGGATCTCGGTTAGAAGGCCCACGTCGATGCTGTGCTTGCGGAGGAAGTCGGTAAGCTCAATCTGTTTATCTCTTATAGAGCAAGCATTCCAGGTGATGATAGTTAGCGGTTTAGACGCCATACTGGATGATGAATTTACTGAGGACTTGAATCTGCTCGGGCTTATTGCGGCACTTACGAAGAGCACCGGTCATGTTGACGAAGATTTCCATCAGTTCATCTGCTCAGAACAGATCGGGATTGTTGTTTGGCGTTGGTGGTTGTCTCCAGAATCCAGGGGGATGGAGATCTATGTCCAGGAGAATCTCCGGAAGCTTCTTGAGGGGCGGCGGGCTGCACCCGTGAATTTGCTTGCCTTTTCTGGGGTGCTTGAAGAGGCGAGGAAATCCTCTGTCCTGAATATGGGGGTTTTGTCCTTCTTGCGTCCTAGTTGATTGTTGCTTGACGCCTTCTTTCGGATGCGTTTGATGTCCTCCCGTTTAGAGCACTGTCTGTTGGAACCTTGATGTGCACCACCACAGTTGGCGCATTTTAACGCCACGGCTCCATCCGCAGGGCAGTCAGAAGTGGCGTGTTCGTGAGCGAAGTTGCTGCAGCCTGGCTTGAAGTTGCAGTTGTGGGTACCGTGTCCAAAATTTAGACACCTCTGGCACTGAGTTACGTCACGATGGCCACCACGGTATGGTTCCCACCGTAAGATGATGGAGTAGATCGATCGGATGGCTTTCAGCGCATTGAGCGTCACCGTCCCTTTCTGGAAGTGCACCAGGAAAAGACAATCCAGGTATGTCTTCACGTTTTCGTTTCTCCTTGTCATTCGGAAGACAGCGATTGGAGTTAGCTTGTACCGGTTCTTGATTTCAGATTTGACCATCTTGGGGTTGAATTTTGACAGACCCCTTATGACTACCTTAAAGGGTTTCTCACCGGGGATGTCATGCGTGAAGAATTCCGCCTTGGAATCCTTCAGATATTTCACAGCCACCTCGTACTCCGCTTCCGTTCGGTGCATCACCTTGGTGCCAATCCTGCCTAGCTTAAACTCAGCTGCAACGCCCAGCGATGAGTGGCACTTGCTTCACCACCAGTGGAGGAAGCTTCATTTTTGCACGCGATTAAACTGCGAATGTTTGGAACAAACTTGAAACTTTAGAACAACTCGATAGAGCGAGCAAAAACCGAACTGTACTGCTTGACGTTCAAGCAGAGAATGAACTGCAGTCAAACTTTCTACGTTTCCCTTACTTAAGCTTTTAGATTGGCATTCTTTGCCCCTCCTCTTTTCTGTATTTTGCTGATGTAGGTGCATGAATAGAAAAAGCAGACAAAAAATGATATTGAGTATTAAGTGGTACCAGCTCGTCACTCTGTTCTCTCGATAATCATAGCGAGGGAGCACGTGATTGGTTGATTACGGCTAAACACTTTGAAAAAGTTTCAATACTTAGCCATTAATACCCAACTAGCATCTTTATACCAAACAAATCTTACATTCGACCTGAATAAAATGGTGTAATTAAAATTGAATTCATTAATAAATAACCATATTATAAGCGTTACATTAGTGTTACTTTACACTACCTCGTCATTTTTTTTTAATTGCACCCCATTAAAGTCCAAAAAACGCCATGAATGTGTGGATTAAATCAGTTCCCAAAATACCCCAAATAACCTTAAAAAAATGGGTGTGATGACATGGTAACACGCAACGAGGTGAGCTGTAAAACTTTTAAGGAGCATTCACACAAGACCGGACGTGCGCTCACACGAATACAAATTGGATTACGGCCGTGTAAATTCTGTCAAAATCGTTTATCGGTATCTTTGGCGCACGAAGCTTATTCCTTGCTTGCCGAACGCATCAAAACGATGCAAGCTCATCGCGCACTATTACACAAGTTTGGCACTTTTGAGGACGGTTCAGTTTTATTTATAATAAACTAGAACTCTTATGTTAAGATTTATTCCTGGCCATGAAAAAGGCCGTTTGTTTTCACTACATTTTTATGAGTGACTGATAAATTGAACAATTCCTACTGATTGCAATATTCAAGTTTTTCTGATATCGACGGATCACAGTTACAGTTACAGATAAGCTGGATGTTCGACGGAATTTTAGATACGTGTTTGGCATAGATAATCCACGGACCATGGTGGTGGATCTTATGACGGTAAGTGCAGTTTTTGCATTTCCCTGAACTGCGTCTGGTTGTTTTTCATTGGTGTGAGGTGCTAGGAATGCTACGATGTCCACGCTGCAGCGAACAAGCCCGATGTCAAAACGTCCAACGTGCAACGTTGAATGATTGCGTGGCTTTGGCTTGTGTCGTTAGGGAACAACTTTCTGATGGCCGTGTTAGGGGTGAGCACCTTGCGTTCGAAAAAAAATGTATGGGAAATTTGAATATTTCAATATTTCTTCATTGTTACCTATTTAAATATAAAAAAAAAAATGTGCGACAAACCACACACATATTATAACACTGGTGAATAGATCGACGTACAAATAATCAAAATCCATTTATTATTGGTCAAGTTATAAGCTTTTAAAGTCTGACCAATATTCGTTGCATTTCCCTAAATGGGCACCCTTCCCGAAAGACGTAGTCCTACGTAAAAAAATGAAGTCTAGAAAAACTTGCTTGTACAGCCAAAGCTGCCATTACATTTGTTGTATGAAACATATCCAGAGGATGAAATAAAAGTGAATTCCCCTCCCGCTGGAAGCTTTCCTATCTGTTTCCAATTCACAAAAAAGGAGACAAACGGAATGTCGCTAATTATCGTGGGATTTCCTCCATGTGCGCCTGCTCTAAACTTTTCGAGATTATTGTAAATGATGCTCTGTTTATGTGCTGTAAAAATTATATCGATACGGACCAACATGGTTTTTACCCCAAGCGATCGGTTTCCACGAACCTGGTGCAGTTTACCTCTGACTGTCTGCGAAGCTTGGATGCTGGATGGCAAGTTGATGCTGCATACATGGACTTAAAAGCCGCTTTTGACAGGGTGGATCATGAAATCCTGCTTGCTAAGTTGGAGATACTAGGTGTCTCGTCTACGGCTGTGAAATGGTTCAGATCGTACTTAGTGAATCGCTCTGTACTAGTCAAGATTGGCGCGACGGATTCAAATGTTTTCTCAAACAACTCGGGAGTCCCGCAAGGCAGCAACCTGGGACCTCTGCTGTTTTCGATCTTTTTAAACGACATCGCTCTGTTGTTACCATCTGGATGTCGTCTTTTCTACGCAGATGACGCCAAAATCTACAAAATTATCAAAAGCCTCTCGGACTGTTGGGATCTCCAGCATATGCTATGTATTTTCGCTGACTGGTGCACGAGAAATTTGATGGGCCTGAGCATCGAAAAATGCAACGTCATCTCCTATCACCGTAAAAACGAACCAATTATGTTTGACTATGTGCTCTTTGGACGTTGCATTGCCCGTGTAGAACAAATAAAGGATCTCGGTGTTACTCTGGACTGCGGACTCACCTTCAAAATCCATTATAACGACATCATTTCCCGAGCCAATCGCCAACTGGGTTTTATTTTCAAAATTGCCGATGAGTTCCGGGACCCGTTATGCCTCAGATCACTTTACTGCTCACTTGTGCGGTCTATATTAGAATCAAGTGCAGTTGTATGGTGCCCTTTCCAAGCCACTTGGATCGTTAGAATCGAATCTGTTCAACGAAAGTTTGTGAGATATGCTCTTCGTTTCTTGAACTGGCGTGACTCATCGAACCTGCCACCGTACAAGGAGCGTTGCCGTCTTCTGGGCATCGAACCGCTAGTGGTGCGACGGACGGTCGCTCAAGCTATGTTTGCTGGAAAGCTTCTCACGGGTGACATCGACTGTCCAACGTTGCTGGCCCAGCTAAATATGTATGCTCCTGAGAGACCTCTTCGTCAACGCGAATTTCTGTTTTTGGAGCCACGAGGCAGAAATTATACGCAGAATAAGCCAATTCGTGCAATCAGCCGACAATTTAACTATTTTTATTGCGAATTTGACTTTAACGTATCAGCAAATGTGTTTCGTCACCGGTTACTTGACCGTTTTCGTTTCGTTGACCATAACTATTTAGATTAAGTTTTATTCATTAAGACATTAATTGTCAGTTGAATTATTAAATAAACAAATAAACAAATAATAAACAAATAAATCCAACCTGTAAGATGTAATAGAGGTTTGTTTTGCGTGTAAGCTTAGGACTCATTTTTGGGATTCAGAGGAATTCGAATTTTAAAGGATAATAGCTTCAAACAGCGAACGTTGTATAAAACTTTCTTTAATTTTTCATGTTGGTGGTGACAAGAGTATCACGATTGATTGAATTCGGGCCAAAAGGGCCATATAACCAGCCCAGTGACATACTACCGGTAGAAATTTCAACCCGAAAAGTTTGCTTACAACCAACAATGCTGAATGCAAGTCCTTGTTCTATTGTCACCATCAGGCAGGTTCAAACAGAAATTCGATTTCAAGCGGCTCTTTCTCGGACTAGCTCCTAGTTCACACCGACGACGACCGTAGAACATACACACATAGTTCATGGCCATTGTATGAGGTTCAATGTTTGCGTTTGCGATTAACCCTAACCTAGTAGAGTGTAGGACTAGCTGCCAGCCGGAGTAGGTTCCGTGTGTGTTTGCGATGTGTGTGTGTGTATTTACCGAAAGAATTCCTATTTCTGTGTGAGCACTTCTCGGACTGAGTGCATTCAGCTAGCACACATCAAGTCCGAAGTTTTGAGGGTTTGGAAATGCCAAAAACACACGTAAGACAACAAGTGGCACCGCTTTTCCCAACCCGACGAGGTAAGGCACACCGCTGCTGTACACTTCCCGATGCACAGTCATATTTCACGTCTCCGTTTCGAGGAACGGCAAGATAAATTATGTCTTTTGCGCATTTGCTGGGAAAACGTCCCGTCTGGAGGACGGGTGATATGCATCAGCTGCATTCGTATTTCTCACTATCTCCAGTTTCAAATCATACACTTAAACTCGGCTCGACCTTCTCAACTGCTGTTGGCCGAACCGAAATTGTAGGGGTCAGTGGAACCGGACCGATGGGCGAAATGGGGAAGAACAGAACTTCACACACCGGTGGCACATTTGTTTGGGTCGAGCACAAATTTCGTCCCCTGTCCTCCGACAAGCACAGTGCACACATTTGCCGGCCAAATAATCGCCTTGCATTTGGGAGGGATGGAGAGGTCATTCATGTGTATGCAAGCAACGTACAACTAGGTTTCTGTGTGTATGCACATAGCAAGCAACATCTTTTTCAAGTGTATTATGTGTGCCCGGTTTGTCTGAAACATGGAGCAGGAGTGTGATTGCAACTGTAGGTACATTCTGCACTCTTAAACTCTCATCTGCTTGGAAAACTGTGGAGCATGCTGGCTACCAGAAAATGATATAGATAGGTACAAGTGGCCACGTCGTACATTCATGCATTGAAAAGCAAATTCTGACCAGGTTAACTCGATATTCTACTCCGTTAGAGCTGGTTTATGCTGATTTTTGAGTTCTTTGGCTTTGGCTTTTTAGCAAATCAAAACTTCATCGAGTGATGTTCATTCGGCTCGTTGGTAAAATTGCTTTAGCTTAAATTAGTGCTCGGTTGGATGAACCAGAATGTTGCGATCGTGCAAGTAGAGCCAGGAAAATAAAGGTTTCAACCATTCTGTCTTGCAACTAGTAGCCACCAAAATTTGTTTCTTAGGCATTGGTATGCACATATTGCCTACATCTTCTAACGAGGTATTGAAAATACTTCTGACTACCACAGAGCAAACTTTAATATTAAATCCAAGAGGATGCACATCAATCATGTCGAAAATCTCATGAAATTCGTATGGCCAGAACAATAAAAAAATGCAGTAAAAGCAGCGTAGTGTCAGTTTATGCACTGTATCAATGATAATTTCGACTTTTTTGGCAAGTAATATTACACCATATTTTAGGCACTTCAATGCATCCACTTTGATGTGATATTAAAATTAAGTGTGCAGGGTACCAGTTGTTGTGAATACATGTTTGGAATGTAGTACCGTGCGGGACCGAAATCTGTACACCTAAGCACGAGAGCATAGACAAACAGACGTAACACTTTATTGTGTATCTTCGTTCACGCATTTAACGGTTGATTTGAATACTATCAGTTCCACGAACTACTCACCGCAGCGCTGGCATCAGATCACTTTGCCGTTTCTATACATTCCATAGCACTTTTATGCAATATTGTTTGCAAGTTAACGAGAAAGCTCGTTTTCCGCGAGAAGCCCGAGAGATGTCGTTACTGAGGTCCAATGGTCTGAGATACAATGTTTTCAAGAAAAACTTTTTCAAAGAGTTACGTCTGTTTGTCTGTGACGAGAGAATCATAAACGGTCAATATAAAATAATGCTCTGTATAACTTTTTTTTTTCATTTGCATTAATCTTCATTTATCCATTATTTGCAAACACCAGGTCTTAAAATAACATTTATTTATTAGAAAAAAGTGTTCAAATTGCACATATCTTGAATCAAAATCCGTATAGTTTTGCATCGAACTCCGTACACTGTGTTGAGGTTGAATCAAAATTCGTACATGAAATGTGAATCGATCCAAATCAATGAAAAAAAAATGTTGTAAGCTTGAATAAAGTATTTTTTAGAAGTTGTTTGGCAGCGAGTCTAAAACTTCTGTACTCGTTTAAATATCAGCGGTAGATTAATTGATGCTCCAATCACTTCAAAGGAAAGATAACTGATTTTTTATTTCAGTTTATGAAGGTGAATTTTCTGGATTTTTATGCTTACTTATATTAAGGATTCATTTCCTCCAAGATTTTACTCCATACCAGTGCTTTGGGTTAAATATTATTACTAGAGTTTACCTCTAATCACAACCAGGCATGGAAAATCATTTATATTCACTTCATGCATTCATTTCCATTCATTTACCTCTAACTTTTTTCATCAACAGCATTCCGAAACATGATGTATAGAGCTTTTGTAGGTTTTGTTATTAGCTACAACTTCTGTATTTCTTATGCATCACGAATTAGAGCGGGCAGAGCTCGTTACTGGTTTTCAGTGAATGTATAATACATTGACTAAAAAACTGTAGTGGATTATGTTTGCTTTGGTTCGTCATGCATTAGAGATATGGATTTGAGTTTTTTACAAAAGTTGTCTGTCATAACAAAACCTACAAAAGCTTCATACATCATTTTGCGGAACTCTGTTGATGAAAAAAGTTAGGGGCAAATAAATGTAAATGGATGCACGAAATGAATGCAAATGATTTGCCATGCCTGATCACAACTTCGGAGTCTTTGAAATTTGATATGTAAAGCGGTGCCGGTGGTGTAGTGGTAAGCGTGATTACCTCTCACCCCAGCAAGCCTGGGTTCAATCCTAGTCGGCGCCGCCGGGATGTTCTGAGGCATAACATCTCTGATCACGCCTTCCTTCGGAAGGGAAGTAAAGCCGTTGGTCCCCGGTTCATGAGTTGATGGGTCGATAGGTAGGGTCCAGGTGTGGGAGCTGCCTTCCTGGCGTCGGTAGCATTGGTGCTCAGCACGGAAAACAAGATCGACGGAAAACAAACCAAAGGAAAAAAAAATGATATGTGATAACGTGCAAGATGCGCAATACTTTGGAACCTGGGGGTACTTCAGCTCAACGCTACAAAACATTATTAACCGGGACAAGGGATAATCAACTCTGAACACCTCAATCTGTGCCGAATGTTTTAGCGATTCCGAAGTCTGCCAATCAAGTATCCCATGAGCTTGGCAACTCTGAAGTTTTAATGACTATTGTGATTGTTTGTTTGTGATTGTGCGAGAAAAAGAAGCGTGATGAATTGATGTATTCAAAAGCACTGCTGCAGTATGGACATTCTATCCGAATAAGAAAACTGGGCAAAGTAAACCAAATCTGTTTCAAGATTCGGACCGTTCATCACCAACAAAACACTGATTGTAGCGGAAGCCGGTTCCGAAGCCCAGCTCCGGTGGATACTCATAAATCCAGAAATGGCGTAGTTCGAGATTCTGGTGGATTGCGGCAAGCTGGACGCGGTTCTTCGTCCGTGACGTAGATTATATAGCAGTATGACAACGGTAGCAACTGCGAGGCGGCGGTGGAACTGTTCAATCAGCTGCAAGAGGGCAGTTACTTGAAGAGTAATGGGGATTTTGTGGTTCTGTTGTATGCCAAGGAAAAAGTTTGAAGGACTTAAGGATCTGGTTAAGGTTGTCAAAATGTGCTTAATTTGTTTAACATAAAGCCTATCTAATAAAATGTCTAAAAATGTATGTATGCCGAGAGGAAGGTACCTGATTTGCATGACGCTATGTATCTGGCCACCCTGTGGCATTATGCCATGTGAACCGTGATTACTGATATTGGAAACTACAGCGGAAACGCCAAGCAAGTGTTCGTTGCTAAAGTGGATGACCCTGAGAGTGACCTAGTTACTTCTGTTGCTGGTGAAGATCTTGGCGCTGGTATTTATTAATCACTCAAACTTTGACAACTCTTGCAGGGAATTGGACAAAGTACTGGCTGCAGGAGAAATCCGAGCAAAGTATATGTTTGGCTTCTAATCTGGAACCGATCCTCTAGTCCGGTGGTGTGTCAATTTTATCCTGAAGCGAAGTTCGACAACTGTTAGCAAAATGCAAAACCCTAGCAACTATTGGAACAACGAGAGCAAACAACAGTGATGCCGTTGTATATTATACTTTGTGTCATACTTGTCAAAGTGTGCTCTCACCGTGTACCGTGATGTGAACCGGGACCAAACTGGGCGGTGTAGCTTGGCCAATGTTGTCGAATCAATAATAGCAAACTGAAGAGAAGACTGCCGAAGCATCTTTAATACACCGATAATGGAAACGCTCCACCACCCCACTGGAATCAAACGGTTGAATATGCGGTTCCTAAGATGGTAGCCCTATAATGGAGGAAAAGTCTGTCTGTCTGTCTGTCTGTCTGTCTGTCTGTCTGTCTGTCTGTCTGTCTGTCTGTCTGTCTGTCTGTCTGTCTGTCTGTCTGTCTGTCTGTCTGTCTGTCTGTCTGTCTGTCTGTCTGTCTGTCTGTCTGTCTGTCTGTCTGTCTGTCTGTCTGTCTGTCTGTCTGTCTGTCTGTCTGTCTGTCTGTCTGTCTGTCTGTCTGTCTGTCTGTCTGTCTGTCTGTCTGTCTGTCTGTCTGTCTGTCTGTCTGTCTGTCTGTCTGTCTGTCTGTCTGTCTGTCTGTCTGTCTGTCTGTCTGTCTGTCTGTCTGTCTGTCTGTCTGTCTGTCTGTCTGTCTGTCTGTCTGTCTGTCTGTCTGTCTGTCTGTCTGTCTGTCTGTCTGTCTGTCTGTCTGTCTGTCTGTCTGTCTGTCTGTCTGTCTGTCTGTCTGTCTGTCTGTCTGTCTGTCTGTCTGTCTGTCTGTCTGTCTGTCTGTCTGTCTGTCTGTCTGTCTGTCTGTCTGTCTGTCTGTCTGTCTGTCTGTCTGTCTGTCTGTCTGTCTGTCTGTCTGTCTGTCTGTCTGTCTGTCTGTCTGTCTGTCTGTCTGTCTGTCTGTCTGTCTGTCTGTCTGTCTGTCTGTCTGTCTGTCTGTCTGTCTGTCTGTCTGTCTGTCTGTCTGTCTGTCTGTCTGTCTGTCTGTCTGTCTGTCTGTCTGTCTGTCTGTCTGTCTGTCTGTCTGTCTGTCTGTCTGTCTGTCTGTCTGTCTGTCTGTCTGTCTGTCTGTCTGTCTGTCTGTCTGTCTGTCTGTCTGTCTGTCTGTCTGTCTGTCTGTCTGTCTGTCTGTCTGTCTGTCTGTCTGTCTGTCTGTCTGTCTGTCTGTCTGTCTGTCTGTCTGTCTGTCTGTCTGTCTGTCTGTCTGTCTGTCTGTCTGTCTGTCTGTCTGTCTGTCTGTCTGTCTGTCTGTCTGTCTGTCTGTCTGTCTGTCTGTCTGTCTGTCTGTCTGTCTGTCTGTCTGTCTGTCTGTCTGTCTGTCTGTCTGTCTGTCTGTCTGTCTGTCTGTCTGTCTGTCTGTCTGTCTGTCTGTCTGTCTGTCTGTCTGTCTGTCTGTCTGTCTGTCTGTCTGTCTGTCTGTCTGTCTGTCTGTCTGTCTGTCTGTCTGTCTGTCTGTCTGTCTGTCTGTCTGTCTGTCTGTCTGTCTGTCTGTCTGTCTGTCTGTCTGTCTGTCTGTCTGTCTGTCTGTCTGTCTGTCTGTCTGTCTGTCTGTCTGTCTGTCTGTCTGTCTGTCTGTCTGTCTGTCTGTCTGTCTGTCTGTCTGTCTGTCTGTCTGTCTGTCTGTCTGTCTGTCTGTCTGTCTGTCTGTCTGTCTGTCTGTCTGTCTGTCTGTCTGTCTGTCTGTCTGTCTGTCTGTCTGTCTGTCTGTCTGTCTGTCTGTCTGTCTGTCTGTCTGTCTGTCTGTCTGTCTGTCTGTCTGTCTGTCTGTCTGTCTGTCTGTCTGTCTGTCTGTCTGTCTGTCTGTCTGTCTGTCTGTCTGTCTGTCTGTCTGTCTGTCTGTCTGTCTGTCTGTCTGTCTGTCTGTCTGTCTGTCTGTCTGTCTGTCTGTCTGTCTGTCTGTCTGTCTGTCTGTCTGTCTGTCTGTCTGTCTGTCTGTCTGTCTGTCTGTCTGTCTGTCTGTCTGTCTGTCTGTCTGTCTGTATCTTGCACAGCTTCAGACCAGACAAGATTATTACAGTGTACTCGAAATGATGCTAAATGACGTGGGTCCAACTTCAAATTTAAGCACTGCATGAAATTTGAGATGTTTTCCTTTTCTGGCTCTGGACGAACATAATCAGAGAGTGACAGCTCAAGTAACATTTTAAGTTTTATGTAGTAATACAAAACTACTATAAAACAACATTCATATAACCCTGGTCAAGGCTACTTTGTTATTGATGCATCGACCAAAACCTCTTTAACACTAGAATCTGTCTAGGGGGCCATCCTGGAGAAGGTTCTGAAGGGTATATTTTCGAAGATTGATTTACTGCAAAAAAGTTGTATGACGAACGTATTAAGAACATTTTGAAATCCGTATTTAAGGTACAATAAAAGCTATTTGGCGAACAATAAAAACCCTTTAAAAGCCATTTTTCCTAGCCGCTTGCTGAATCCACTAGAAAAATCATCAATCAAGATAGAAAAGGATTCATTAATACCATCCGATCTTTAAAAAATAATTGAAATATAATCTGATCATATTTCAATCCTATTCAATTTCCAAAATTATTAAAATTGTTCTTAAAAAAAGTGGCCTAGTTGTAGGTGCCATATTAAATCTTATGTGGAATGTACTTGAAAACATCGAAAAAAATCTGTCCGCCCTCGAAAAACATCTGTTTTGCTTATTTTTTCTTTTAAGGAAAAAAAAATTATTATTCGTCAGATTAATCATTAAGCTCAGCCGAGGTATTTTTTTTATTTTTATCATATTTCAAATATCTACTCATTGTTAAATTGAAAAAAAAATTATATCCAAGGAAATTCACATTGAAAACGAAGATTGTGAAAATCAAACAAAATAATTGTAATATGACGGTGACATAAAAGTTGGTTTTCATGTGCCATTTGTGAAATCGTTGTTTTGCTTTAAAGAAATCCCTAACAAATTCATATGGTTTTAAAATGGCTTTTATGAAGATACCTTCCTGACTGAACTGTATTTATCTGAAGCCAGTTTGCTTGATCCTAACCCGTCCAGGTTTATGGCAGCATTTATGGAGGCAACTAAAATTCAAACGCCAATGTTTGTTTATCTTTCGAAAGTTGCGTTGTTCGATCATTGCAACGAGGTTTTACTCCAGCGTTTTTCCAAGCGATTTTCTCCCGCTGGATTGTAGGAAGTAACTAAGGAAGTGTGCGGAACTGTTTTGCTACATTTCGCATATATAATGGAACAGCTGGAAGCTCAATAATTCTCGTAAAAGATCCCCTTCTTTCGGATGGTTCCTGAAGTGCACCATCAAACGATGCAGTTTAAATTAAGTACGCTTGAATGAAATTTTGACCCTTTCGCTGAATAAAATCACTGCTATGAATCGGAAGCCAGTCAATCTCCGCTCTTACTGACAAGTGACAGCTTCAGTGGTTTGCTGTCGGCACAAATGCAAGTTATTTTGTTCGTCCGATCTGGCGAAGGCTGGTCTGTTTCTAGACTGATTCATAAAGGAGACGGTCAACAACGTGATTCAAACGCAAGATGCTCAGTCGTTGCTGAAATTGACTTCCCTTCGGTCGTTAACATTGCTTGAATTTTTCATTCTACTTCGTCTTCGAGATTTCCTTGTCATAAATTTTGCTTTTATTCACTATGAGGATCCAACTTATAAGATGAATTTGGAAACAGAGTAATTTGGGATTTTATTATACACTTTAACAAGTCTTAACAACAACTATATATGCTTTTTGCCCTCGAATGGTTTTATGATAACTTATATGATGATAGAACAAATTTATGGAGTATTTTATCAAGGTACTAATAAACAATTGCTAATGAAGTTTATGATTGATTTGCGGTTTTATGGAAGGATTGAAAGCTAATTAAAAATTAAAAAAAAATAATTCAAAACATGAAATATTTTGACCTTTTCGACAGACTATAAAATGTTTTTTAAACAACAATTAGCTGAATTATTAACCAGGAATGTTTTACACTTTGAAATGCTGTTTTTAAATTAAATGAATTGTTAATTTCCATCACAAAACCATCATAAATCAGAATGGATGCCAAGTAGCTGCTGAATTCTTACTTGGGAAATCGTCTTGATGCAGATTTTATGGTCCAAACTGTTTTGGAGACGATGATGGTTTTTCGGAAGGATTCGGAAATGATTGATAATCGTTTGCATTTGCATCGAAAGGATATAAACCACATTTACGAAACCCATTGATCAATGAAGATTCTTTGCTCGCCATACCGTCTACTGCTTTCTCTAAAAGTGGAGCAAAATCAGCTGTGGAAATCATTGCCACATCATTTTCAAATCGCCACTTTTTAACTCTGCTTGGCACGCCTTTTTCAAGGCAGCAAAATAAAAACAACATCGAGTGGTTGCATCACGTGGGTGGCATTCGGAACAAGTAATACCAATATTAGGTTCTTCTGCTTGCAGAACTCCACCGTCTCGAACGTAGCGTGTGATGAATGGCCATCAACAAATAAAATTATGGGAAATGTAATTTTGAGCTTAACAGCCCACGAATAGAACACCTTCGAGATAAACTCGTAGTCAGATTGCCCTACAGACCATCCTTTCCTGGAATCCTGGATTTGTAGACAGGGCTGGAAAGCACCTCATAGCGTTAGCAAAGCATCTTTGTGCATGTATCTCACAACACTTGACAAAGAGTGTATGGTTCTCCCATTTACTTCGCACACTCTTTTCCAACTAATCTGTTAGAAAGCGATCCACACAATGAGCGGTACACTCCGTGCTGCGCAGGGAGCAAATATAATACAACAAGCGCTGATGTCTTTTGACGTAAGACTACGTCTGTGATTTCTATATGGGGGTACACTTTGTGAAAACCAACGTTGATAACTCAGCTGCCCTTGGACCAATTTCCATAATTTTATCACGATCAGAAATAATTCTACGTATTCGTTCAATTTAGGACTTTGCCATTTTTCAATATGCCACAATAAATTTGCCAGAATGTGCAACTGTTGCTATGATAATTAAAATTATCACGTGATTTCCCAAACACAGATTTCAAAGTTGAATTCCATCCGGTCTCATCCGGTGTTTATTCAATCAGTGAGTGGTGAGTGGTGGTGTTCTCCAGTACACAACGAAAGGCTCCCCGCAAGCAGCTAGCTACCAAGACTTTCCTCAACCGCTGATCGGATTCAGTTCCAATCATCGTGTGTGGTGGTGTCCGGTCGTTGGCATCAGCTTTCGGCGCGTGGTGTTGAACATTATTCTCCAGTACACAACGAAAGGTAGTAAGCAGCAGGCCACATGAGCATCCATAGAAGGAGGAAGAAGCCGCACCGCTATTGATCGGAATCAGTAGCTCTTTGTGAGTTGCTGTGGGCTATCTATGTCAAGCGCGTCATACTTAAGAGTATAAACAGAGAGAACCCCGCTCAAATTCATATTCCTACACAAAACACAAGCTTCTGCTATAGTTTACAGATAAGATTTATTATATAAGACCACGTAGTCCTACGTCACCATTGCGTACAACCCCATAGGGCTGTCCCTTGAAGTTTTTTGAATTCTTTGCAGACTTTGCTTACCACGAGTGCATGCATAGGAGATGAAGAAGGGCATAACAAAGAAGAATATTGGTCCTTTAAATTTGTCGAACCTCTTAACGGAATCCCTTTATGAAGAGCTTTGAGTGGGTTGGTTTATTTCCTTTAAATTCCGTTATAATTGCTTATCTTTTGACAGATACGCGTATTTCGTCTACTACTTGCAGACGTCATCAGTGCCAATCAGTGCCATCAGAGTGGTGTTGAGTACTTGGCACTGATAAAGTCTGCAAGTAGTAGACGAAATACGCGTATCTGTCAAAAGATAAGCAATTATAACGGAATTTAAAGGAAATAAACCAACCCACTCAAAGCTCTTCATAAGAATATTGGCTTTTTGCTGTGTTTTCCATTTGCAACCTTAAGCTGGGTTTAGACTATGCAAGTCAAATGATCAACTCAGTTGAATTCAATTGGCTTGAAAAGTTGAGCCTTGTTCATTTTTTTTTCAATTCAAGTGAGTTGATCAAGTCAGTTGAATGGCATGGTTTACACGTTCAATTCGCGTTCAATTAATTAATTAATTTATCTTTATTAGGGAGGCTTTCAGCCTGGGGCTGGTTCACCTCCAAGATTCGCGTTCAAGTCATACTCTATATACAAACAATTTTCGTCCTTCCGTACTCTAACGGAACTATCAACTTTATACTTTCATCTCCTAATCTATCGATACGATACCAATTTAAGTATGTTAATTGAAGCTTGACATCTTCAACTAAGAAGTTTTTTACCAAAAGTTTTTTGTTTGTTTATTAATTTATTTGATAAGGCTCAATCGAATTAACTTTACAGAGCAGAGGATTCTTGTTCACTATACAGTACATCTTAAAACTATAGTCAAAAGGTACAACACAATAAACAGTATATCTTTCGCTATCCAATAAGCCTCCTCCATCAGAACGGAAGCCGCTTCCAGTGGTTTCATGGTATGGCAGTATTGCCAACGGGGGGGGGCAGAACGCTTCCATTGTATCAATGAACGCAAAACGTGGACGTTGCTTTCCAAAGTCGACGACGCATCGACTGAAAGGACTGCTGATGAAGAACAATGAGGAGGACTACACAGAGACTGCCGAGAAAACAGATGATTGCGCGACACGCATCGAGAGTGGTCTGCTTCTGTCGACAGCCGAGTGAACCATTTTGATCATAAGTTGATCTTCTACGATTTTTGTCAATTTTCAAGTGTCCAAAGTTTTAAATACGTACTCCTAAAGTTTGCACTTTTCATGAGCTTTATTTTATTGGATGTATACTTTTTAAGACAGTTCAGTTTTGAAACTTTGTTTTTAATTTTTACACAAAATTGCTACAAAAAAATAACAGTGTAATATTTTCCCAGAATAGCTTTACTTTTCTAAACAATTTGGTCTTACACGTCATTACGATCAGAAGAGACGTGTTGGTTCTACAATTTATTTTTTAAAAAATACAAGATCCAAATTGGCCGATTTTATGCAAAAATGTGAATGATTGCCCATAACACATAATTGTGCAAAGTATCCCGCAAATCAGAAAAGGTTGAGTCTTAATTTTTTATACTATTTGGCCAGGAACTGGCCTGGTGAACCGTAATGAAGACCAATGTAAAACTTTAGCGATATTTGATGCAGCTGTGCTAGTTGTTCAATTGAAATTTAATAGCCTCAAATTTTATGAAAATGAATTAGTTTAATTAAACCAGTTTCCGCCAAAGCATGTGCTAATCTGCCTTACTTGTTTTGTCTCATCATTTGCAGGGTTGACGAATATTGACATAGGGTTGAATTATCCGTGTACTCCCACAAAACCTCGATTCATTCTCACTCCTATTTGTAAACAACATTCTTCCGATTTGATAAACACTTCCAATTACGAGCCATCATCGTCATCCTCCGTCTAGGCCTGCAGCAAAATTAAATCTCAATCGTAATTAAATCATCCCTTTTTTGCCTCAGCTTTCCACCGCCATAAAATTAATCGCCAATCAACAGCCCATCAGGAACAGTTTGGTGCTTTCGATCATTCCAACACTCGCCACTTCCCCTCACTGCCCCTGCTACCCTCCACCAATCCACCTCTACCAAACGTATATCGTCTCTGGAGGGAGGGGGGAAAAGCCAGCGTGAAACCAAATCTAAATCGAATTTCCAAAATTTCACCCCGAAACCCGACACAGACCCAAATTGACAGCAGCTGTTGCTCTTGTTCTCTTGTGTTGAACCCAACCGACCCGACCACCCGCCTGGAAACCAACTTCCGTTCTCCACCATCCCCCATCAAAGAGCTGTCGAAATGTAATCGAATCAAACGCACTCGCCCTTCGTATCTGCTTCTTACGACCGCCGCCGCCAAATTCCACCAAAGCGCGTCGTGTTGACTCGCCAAGGCAATCACAAAGTTGAATGTGCGGTCGGAAGTTTAAATTTCTTCGACACCTTCTTCCGTCACTTGAAATCTGGGACGAAATCGGTCAGGACAATTACGATTGGATTGCGTCTCACGACAGGGTGCAAAATCGATTTTGCTAGCTGACAGCTTGCTGCTGCTACTGCTGCTGCTGCTGCGACGGAATCCGTCAAGAAAAGCGAACTTGTCAAACGTGGGATGAAGTTTAGTCGACATTGAACCACATATTCAATTTTAAAGTGTTACCTGATAAGTGAGGTGATATTTTCGGTGTGTTTTAAGAGTTTGGGGTTGATAATTGGGAGCGGACCTGCAACAAGAATGCAGATTGTAAAATTGGTGAAGTCCGGTTGTTATTTCAGGTTAAAAAATTTTAATCAACAAGTTCAATAAATTCCAAAAACTACCCCTCCCCCCAACCAAAATATTAAAAAAATAAAATTTGCCAATACATATTTAAGGGGTAGTACACTTTGAACGTCCAAAAAGTAAGGCATTTTCGTTAATTTGTTTAAGCAATAAAACACTCAGGGAGGGCAAATATGTTATAACCCATTTATTAGTCATCCTTCGAACTACAATTTGTATTTTTTTGAACTCGATTGGCGTCTCCCCGTGGCCGGTGCACCAGGTCGCGCGGGCGTCCTCGCGCGGAAGTCGGAAAACGGCGTGGGAAAATACTCCTTTCCATGTGATCCTGGAACATTAATCGAACAAAAATCCTGATTAGTAATGAAATTTGGGTTAGTAATGCGTATTCCGATTTTTTTTAAATTATTTTTTTCAAAAGTTGTGGCCTTAGAAAAAAAAGTCCATTTTTTCACCCTAAAAATGCTTACAAAATCGTGGATTACAAATCCATTGAAATTGTGGATACGTATTTCTAAGCAGAATTTAATTTTTAACAAGAAAACCTAGGCGATATCCAAATTTGATGACAACAGGTTAGAGTTATTTCCCACGCCAGTTTGAAAAACCCCGTTTCGAGATAAACGCGTTTAAAGATAAAAATGCTCTCTCAGCGCGCCGGTACATGTTTTAGGAAATCGCTTCGTAAAGTGGTAAGGAATATTCTGGCGGATTTCTAAATTAAAGTATACATCCCAAGGAACATTTTAAGCCAAAAAAATGCATTTTTTTTTGAAAAATAAAAGTGTACTCCCCCCTTAAGCTGAAAGCACAAAATAAAAATATGGGGAGGCACAATAAATAAGTAATAGCACCGGAAAATTTAAAAAAATTCTTCATCAAACAAGAGGAATGGTCAACAAGATAAAATTTTCTTTAAAAAATATTAAAATCTTCCTTAAAAAATAGAAAATGTGAAAATGATTGTGAGGTGGACGCAGTACTATGACGAGCACCTCAACGGTGAAGCAGCAGAAAACGAAGGCAACCTTGGAGCACACGCAGTAGACGACCGGCCCCTGATCTTCAAGAAGTTGAGGAGGAGATCGGTCGGCTGAAGAACAACAAAGCAACTGGTGTAGATCAACTACCAAGTGAGCTATTAAAATACGGTGGCAAAGCACTAGTTAGAGCGCAGCACTGGGTAATTGCCAAGATTTGGGAGGAGGATATATTACCGGAGGAGTGGGTGGAAGGTGTCGTATGCCCAATCTACAAAAAGGGCGACAAGTTGGATTGCTGCAACTACCGAGCGATCACACTGCTGAGCGCCGCCTACAAGGTACTCTTCCAAATTCTATGCCGCCGCCTGTCACCATTTACAAGAGAGCTCGTGGGGAAATACCAGGCGGGATTCATGGGTGCCCACGCTACCACGGACCAAATTTTCGCGATTCGGCAGGTTCTGCTGAAATGAAGCGAATACAACGTGCCCACACATCATTTGTTCATCGATTTCAAATCCGCATACGACACAATCGATCGAGATCAGCTATGGCAGATTATGCACGAGTACGAATTTCCGGATAAACTGACGCGATTGGTCAAGGCGACGATGGATCGAGTGATGTGCGTTGTTCGAGTATCGGGGATAGTCTCGAGCCCCTTTGAATCTCGAAGGGGGTTACGGCAAGGTGAAGGACTTTCGTGTCTGCTATTCAACATAGCGTTAGCAGGTGTGATCAGAAGAGCTGGGATAGACACGAGTGGCACGATCTTCAGGAAGTCCATCCAGCTTCTTGGCTTCGCCGATGACTTTGACATCATCATGGCACGGAACTTTGTAACGATGGCGGAAACGTACATCAGACTGAAGGCTGAAGCTAGGCAGACTTGCCATCAACGCATCAAAGACAAAATACATGAAAGGAAGAGGTTCTAGGGAAGACAATGTTAGCCTCCCACCCCGAGTTCAGATTGACACTGACGAAATCGAGGTGGTCGATGAGTTCGTGTATTTGGGCTCACTGGTGACCGCCGAAAATGATACCAGCAGAGAAATTCAAAGACGCATTATGGCAGGGAATCGTGTCTACTTTGGACTACGGAGGACGCTCCGGTCGAATAAAATTCCATTTTAATTCAGCCTTAGATTGAATAATTGCTGTACATAGACCACGATAACCTTTGTTGAGCTTTTAAACATATAAATCTGGTGATTTTAATCAGCCAAAAGCTTAACAGTAATATACATTATAAGCTTTTTAAGGCATTAAATGACATTCTTTTCCAACCCTTGTTCAGCCTTCTAATTTTATTTCAAAAATAATAATGGAAGACCGCTTCATATCTTATGCATTAATATGGAACTGCTTTAACTTGTTGCTGACTAATTGAATTTACATATTTATATTTAGTTGAAGACGCTAATTTCAAATAACAGACTGTAGTGGTTATTTTTATACGATAGATGGAGTAGATGAAAGCATAGAGTTGATAGTTCCGTTAGAGTACGGCAGTGTGAAGATTGCATATAGATGTTAGAATAGCGAGCTAGGACAACTTTTAAGGAAGGTACAAATCGGTTTTTTCATCCCTCTTTACCAAACTTCCCTTTGGAGAGGGATGGTGAGGGGTGCCCCCCCCCCCCCCGTCACCACTGGCAAAAAGAGATGAAAACCGACCCGCTCAAGTACCCGTGTCCCCTCGAGATCGTCAAGTCAACGATGACAGGAGCACATATCGTGGTAGGGGTAAACAATAGTTGCAATTTCCAAACCTACGACTGGATGCCTTCCTTCAAATAACAACTGAAGTGCGGTAAAAAATCGGTAGAACTGTTTCAAACACACAGTTGGTACTTAATTTATTGAAAACCGTATATTTTTCACAATAAGTACTTCTAACAGACATTTGTTTTCCTTATAGTAACGTGACTTTTACATGGTAAATTATATGATGGCTCTATAGCAATAAATTCCGTAAACAAAAATGAACAAATGCAGGCCACTGTCATGCGCAATGTTTGTTTTTGTTGTTTATTCTGACGTTGCACTTGTTATCAAGCTAGAATGTGATTTATAACATAAACTATACTATACAAAGAACTCTGCATCATTTTTTTTTCAAGAGTTCTAAAAGGTGGCCGTTTTACCCAGTTGTCAGTTGCATGTGAAATTCCAATATAAACTGTATCTCGGCGCCTGGCCATATAGAAAGTTGCTGTTTTCAGCAAAGTTGTGCAGGTGATCAAGTCCTTTCGGATTATGGTCGTATTAGTTCAGAGCTCTCTCACTACGCAGCGCTAGTGTGCATGTGCAATTTCTATATAAACTGTATCTCGAGAGCCTGGCCATATAGAAAGTTGCTGTTTTCAGCAAAGTTGTGCAGATGATCAAGTTCTTTCGGATGATGGTCATATTAGTTCAGAACACGCTCACTACGCGGCACAAGTGTGCAAGTGAATTTCCTGTATAAACTGTATCTCGAGAACCTGGCCATATAGAAGGTTACTGTCTTCAGCAAAGTTGTTCAGGTGACTAAGTCCTTTCGGATGATGGTCATATTATTTCAGAACTCTCACACTACACGGCACTAGTGTGCACATGAACTTCCTTAATATGTTATGTCTCCAAAGCTTGTCCATATAAGATGTTGCTGTGCAATGTGAGAACAGGAACCGGCAAAGGGATGACGTGTAGAGGCCGGAAATCGATGTCAGATGCCATTTTGGAATCCAACGTGGCGGCCATCGGTTCAAGAAAAACTGTCAAATAACCTACAATATGAGTATTTCCGGAAAGGAAACGACGTGTAGAGGCCGGAAATCGATGCCAGATGCCATTTTGAAATCCAAGATGGTGGCCATCGGTTCAAGAAAAACTGTCAAATACCCTACAATGTGGGAATTTCCGAGAAAGGACGAGGTGTAGAGGCCAGATATAGATTCCAGACGCTATTTTGGAATCCAATATGCACCCATGTTGTTGGGTATTTGACAGTTTTTCTTGACCCGATGGTCGCCATCTTGGATTCCAAAATGGCGTCTGGAATCGATTTCTGGCCTCTACACGTCGTCCCCTTTCCAAAAATATCCATATTGTAGGGTATTTGACAGTTTTTCTTGAACCTATGGCCGCCATCTTAGAATCCAAAATGGCATCTAACAACGATTTTCGTCCTCTACACGTCATCCCTTTTCCGGTTCCTGTTCTCACATTGCACAGCAACATCTTATATGGACAAGCTTTCGAGGCATAACATATTAAGGAAGTTCATGTGCACACTAGCGCCGCGTTGTGTGAGAGTTCTGAAATAATATTGCCATCATCCGAAAGGACTTAGTCACCTGAACAACTTTGCTGAAGACAGTAACCTTCTATATGGCCAGGTTCTCGAGATACAGCTTATACAGGAAATTCACTTGCACACTTGTGCCGCGTAGTGAGCGTTTTCTGAACTAATATGACCATCATCCGAAAGAACTTGATCACCTGCACAACTTTGCTGAAAACAGCAACTTTCTATATGGCCAGGCTCTCGAGATACAGTTTATATAGGAATTGCACATGCACACTAGCGCCGCGTAGTGAGTGTTTTCTGAACCAATATGACCATCATCCGAAAGAACTTGATCACCTGCACAACTTTGCTGAAAACAGCAACTTTCTATATGGCCAGGCTCTCGAGATACAGTTTATATAGGAATTGCACATGCACACTAGCGCTGCGTAGTGAGAGAGTTCTGAACTAATATGGCCACCATCCAAAAGGACTTGATCACCTGCACAACTTTGCTGAAAACAGCAACTTTCTATATGGCCAGGCTCTCGAGATACAGTTTATATAGGAAGTGCACATGCACACTAGCGCTGCGTAGTCAGAGAGTTCTGAACTAATATGACCATCATCCGAAAGGAGTTGATCACCTGAACAACTTTGCTCAAGACAGTAACTTTCTATATGGCCAGGATCACAGAATATTCTATGTTGGAAATATGATCCATATATTATAGCGCCCGTCATAAGTAACATAAAAGTGAAGCGCCTCTAGCGGCGTAGTTCCCAATTTAACCTGAATCCAATGACACAGGCTTGTTGGTCTATCCCAGCACAACAACTTTGTCGAAGACAGTATAGCTGTATATATTGAAACAAATGAGATAATCCACTACAGCCCCCATTAGTGAAAATCCCATAAGCTGTGGGTATCCTTATTTGCGGATAGCCCGGCAATAAGGAATCCGGCAATAAGGGATACCGGCAATAAGGAATCCGGCAATAACTGACTGTATATGTTTGGATGCCAAAAATCTACTTGCAAAATTATTCAAGTTTATCGGTATAAAAGTGATCAACTGCCCCCCGTTTTATGGTATATAATCTTTGTGTTAAATTATGAAGCCAAAAATCAAGCTTTAAAGAAAATCTTAAATTACTCCGAGGATCACAAACATCTGGACAGCCCATAAAAGCATAACTTGGACGCTAGGGAAATTACGAGCTGACAGAAGAGATTTTGAACAGAGAAGTAACAGCAGCAAGACAAAAAGAAGGTTTGTTCCAAAGCTGTCCTTCTACTCACCTATTATACTTCCAGCGTTACAACAGCACAGCTGTAACTGTCACTTCAGAAAGCCAGCCAGGTTGGTCCTTTCGTCATTTCCAAAAAAAAAACACCCTCTCCCATACGGGAAAAAAAACAACATCCCTCAACCCGAACCTGGTTGACTAACTGTCAAACATACAGCAACCATCAACATCAGGTGAGAGATGGGAATAAAAAAAAGCTAATAAGGAAATCAACGTTCCACTCTCTCTCTCTCTGTTATGTGAAGAGCAGCTTTTCCATCGTTGGTAATTGTCACATGTGAAAAGCACCGAAATTTAATTCAAAAGCGTCATTAAAATTAAATTAAAACATGAAGGCAAACAAGCTTTCGCTTTGCTTTGTACACCTACCTATTTACCTACCAACGTTCCGGTGTGGAGAACTCATTGCCGAAACAACCCCCAACTGTCTTTTTCCCCTTCGTTTATCTTGTTTCGTTTTCCCTTCTTTTTTTAATTTAAATTATTCACGTGAGTTTATTTGCATTCGGTCAGTGAAAGGTGCAAAGCGGATTGGGAGCCAGTCATCATGAATGGGAGGGGGCGAGAGCGAGAACACTCACCGGTGGAATCCACTCCCAGGAGATGTAGATGCCTGGATGGATGGATGGAGAAGGAGGTGGAACAGTGTTCCGGAAAGATTCACCGTGGGAAGGTGAAAAAAAATGTTTTCATTTATACAAACATGATGGTTTTCACCGAGCCCGGAGTGGGTGGAAAGAGTCAGTGGAAAAGCGGTAAAAGCAAAGCGTTGAACACCTGCATCATCAGCAGCAGCAGTAGCATCCCGTGTACCTAGTAGACACTGCTGCTGCACTGAATGTGGCAAATGGAATGCAGCGCTTGCAACGTGAGTAACAGGAACGACTGATGGTACTTCGTCCTCGGAGCGGTCGGTAGTGGGAAAATGGAAAATAGAGAAATAAGCGAGAAAAGAGCCTCTGTGAAGTGCCATAAAGGATTTAAGGATTATCATTAACGTGATAGGAATTGGATTAGTGTGTATGGGAATGAATTGTGGTGACAGGAAACGGCAGTCGCACTATGTGGAAAAGTGGGGAAATCCGGTACCAATGTCTGTCGGTTGGGGTGTTTGGAAAGGGGTTTTGTTTTGTAACGTGACGTGCACTTGTGCACTTGTCAGGTGCCAAGCCATTTTGCTGGATGAGTGAACGGAACGTGCCAAGCTTGAGATTGCTCGAAGATGTATGTATAGTGGGCTGAAAATTGGTATTTAATTTAACATAATCACTTTTTGCGGTTATGAAATGTGAAGTATAAGATGGGGCCAATTAGTAGACAACTAGGGATAAAAACTGTCACACTAGCGGTCATCATGAAAATTACCATTATGATGCAGATTTCAAAATTGTACACGGCTTAACAAATATAAAAATCTTCCTATACATATGTGGCTGCTAGACTGCTAGACTGATGCAAAATTTCAAATTATCGTTCCACAGTGCTCAATCGATTCCAAATCGGGTCCTGTTTAGCCTCCCAACATTTGAACTCGTTTAGCAAGAAACTGACATGGCACAAACCATTTGAAGTTTATACGGAAATTACTATGGGACATCCAAACTTCTAAGTTATAACTTAACTGATTTATAGGCACGATCAAGCAGCTGTTTTGCGGAGAACACTGTATTCAGCAGTGTGACGTGATAACCATGATTTGTGTGCTCTATTCTATGCGCCAGAAACACTAATGTTGCCAACTGAACATTTTATTGAGCCTAATCATAAGACATCAGTGGCTTGAATTATTAATACCTTTTGTTCCAAGTGTTTTTTCAACAAGCTGAGAAAACTGCCTACAAGCATAGCTATCATTTTTCAAAGCAACGCGATATAGTGAAATGTTAGATATATATGAACAAAAAAACTGGTTTTTCCATAGTAATTTCCGTATAAACTTCAATTGGTTTGTGCCAAGTCAGTTTCTTACTAAATGAGCTCAAATTTTATAAGACTAATCAAGACTCGATTTGCTACCGTTTGAGCACTGTGGAGCAAAAATTTCAAATTTTCCGTCAGTATAGTGGTCACCCATTCGCGAAATACGAGGAATAGTCGGGAATCGAATAGCACCGGGAAAATGCGAGAAATAGTATGGAATTTCAATACAAAACTGGAAAATCAGAGAATATGCATGAGCTTACAGTGATTTCAAACATTCAGTCTGGGAATTGGAGCCATACACAATTAAACAAAAGTTCTGATAAAAGCCTATTTGAGGCTTAAGCAGCTTGGTTGAAAGTGGTCTTTAGAATTCTAAGCAGCATCATTTGTAAGTCGTTGTAAGAACTTTAATGTTCGGTACCATCATAATTGAAGAGCATTCTTAGCAGGTTTTTGTCCTCACATCCAATTTTATATTTAGTTCGCAGTCTTATGAAAGTTAATTCTAAAGTCAGGTCTTTATGAAAGTTATTTCTTAAGCTATGTATGAACATTAGACTGATGTAAAATTTGAAATTTTCGCTCCACAGTGTTCAAACGGTTTCAAGTTGGGCCCTGATTAGCCTACGAAAGTTTAAACTCATTTGATAAGAAACTGAATTGGCACAAACCATTTGAAGTTTATATGGGAATTACTATGGGAAAACAAAACTTTTTGTTCATTGCCTTCTAGCCTTTTTACATATTGTACTGTTAGCAAATTCTATTGCTATTCTTATGGGAATTTTTATCAGTTACAATTGTATAGAAAATTGTTTTTCAGCCAAACGGCAAATTAAATAGTTATTAGTTGTTTAAGAGATTGACAATCTTATGGCAAGATTAAGCAACTGTATTGTGGGCGACTGTATTTTGCAGTGTGACATAGTAACGGCGCTCATTTAGAATTTATTTAACTGGTACCACTACATATGTGACCAATGACGTTACGCACTTTTGTAGGGGGGAAACAGTTAAACAGTTTCTTAATGAGCTTTGTTTAATTGTCATTTTAGATATTCAAACTAACGCGGGTAAACGGTAATTTATTCGAAGTCCTGAGGTCCTGTTCCGTTTGGAGAGTTTTATTAGACCGGGATCATAATTATTTTGAAAGCATGAAGTCTTAGCAACTGTTTGAAATTTCAGAATTTTGAATACCTTTTAACTAATCTTGTATCATTAAGTTCTGCGCTCCAAATTACCAATTTGTGAATTTCCTAGATAGATTATATCTAGATTTGTGCAAGATTACTCTTCATAGGATATCTATAAAATTTTCTAAAGAATTTCCTTAGAATCATTCCAAGATGTGTTCAGAGATGCTTTCAAGGTTGCCCTGAATAACATTATGATTCTCTCAGGCATTTCCTTGATTGTTTTTTTACTTTGTCAAGTTTTGAAATTATCTGCCACTTAAGGAATTCAATTTTATTCACGCTACAATTATCTTTTAAATAATTCTCGCGAGGATTCCCTTAAACTAATTTCCATAATTCTGTTCAAAAATTACCGTTTGGAAATATAAACAGATCTACCCCCCTTGAATTTCAGTTTAGCATTCTCAAATCATTCTTGTGGGATTCCCAATAAGGTTTTATTTAAAATTTGTCAAAGATTATCCTTGTAATTGTTCTTTTGGAGTACTTTTTAATTGTTCTCATGTAGAACTTGAATTAGACTTGGATAATGCTTTAAACTCTAGATATTTGAAAAATATGATGTTACCTGGCGTATTTTACCACATTTACCTGCTTATAATAAACCGGGACAACTATGTTAGACAACAGAGAATTAAAATTCTTAAATCCAGTTGATAGGGGAAATGGATGTCATGTCGGCCTAAATGTTTCTAATTATGGCCCAGACTTAAATTCAGCAATAGACTAAATTTTCAATAACGACCAAAAATATCCATTAGTACCGTCCCAATGACGCGTTCATCTAGATAAAATTGATAAATAGCAGATTTTTAGCGATGGGCCCAATCTTAGATCCATAGGCCAACATTAAAGCCATTTCCCCTACCCTGTTATTATACAAACTCAATGGGTAAACAATCTATACGAATTAAGGACCGCACCCCAAACGTCAAAAGATATCACTCATCGGTTGGACACAATTCAACGAGTACAGCTACAAATGGCCATAGCATTGAGTGCAATCGCACAATCATCACCTCCTAGCAAACTCAACGCCAAAGATTAGTACGAATGGCAGCGTTGACAGCAACAATAACAACAACAATAACATCAGCAACGTGCTACCCTGATGACCACGATAGCATGTACCAGCTCACCAGCAGAGAACGCCATCTCGGCAGTAAAAATGACAATTCAACGACGACAGTGACGATGAGGATCACCGCATGGCAACAGCAACAGAGAAGCAACCCGACACCACATGGTAGCAAGAGTAGCAGTAGCCAGTACATAGGTTAATAATTCGACGTACGCATTTTTCAAAGAATGAAAGCTCTTTTGTATAATATGCATAATTTTTATTTATAGTCACTTGGGTCATTTGTGACATAAATTCAAATTTAAGTAATAAATCATTCCAGTTCAGACCTTCAGTCGAGTTAGTTTCCATTTAAATTCTAATTTTCTTGTTTTTTAACACCTTTTGAAGATCCGTGAACATAATTTACGTTTTTTCTAAATACGACTGAGATAGTTGAGCTATCAAACTTATGCTTGTGCAATTAAAGTTCATTCTTGATTCAAATAAAACATATTTTCTACAGCAATTTGGCCGCCTGCTACTAAAATAATCCTCACCGAAAATAATTTTCGGAAATTCAATTGAAAACACACATGATTTTGAACCATTTCCAAATAACAGTTTAACAGACTTTCGACTTTCACACTGATTTATCGTGGTTTTATAACGGCAATAAGCAATATTTTTAGTTTAAATACAGCATTCAATATTACAAAACATTCTCAGTTCATCTTTTCTTTTCTTGTTTTTGAAATATTCTTTAATCATCATTATTAATATACACATAAATTCACACTCAAGCCACCCGAAAATTTAAAGCAAGTATTTCATGATTTTACATCGTATATGTTCTAGGTAAAACACCATCAGTACATTTACTTACTTGTGTTCTTCTGAGCTGGCATTCAGTTTTATTAATTGACCAATTGCGCAGATAGAATTCAATATTGTTTTATGCTGAATCTTTCCCAAGTGCTATGTTGATATGTTGCTTCTTGTTGTTTACGGATCGACCCGATACCATGTGGCAATAGTCACACGCAATCGATTATGCTTATTGCAAATATGCTAAGCTATGCTAACAATCATTTCATTGATTGCGCCGTCAGCGTGCGTTGTTGATCGCCTTGCGATTGACCTAGTAAACATGTTTATTGCATTTGGGATTTCTTAGGAATATTTATTTGAGACCCGGTGGAAATGCTTGGAATACATTAATGTCATTTTGATTTACAAGTTTGTTTTTCGTTTATGTTGCGCATCGACACTTTTCACGGAAATGATTGCGTCTTAATCAAACTGTTTTTCAATTGGTTTGCGCATCCACCACACTTCGTAGCATTCCACAATGTCACGTAATCTATTACACAAAATTAATATAAACTAGAGGTCGAATCTCTTGGTGAACAAAATAAAATACCAAGAAATTCACTTCGAATCCACTTCTTTGCTAGCGAACGTAAAAGAATCACTGATCATCTTTGTATTGTAATGGCGAACGTTATAGTTTATTTTGCAGTGCTGTGATAAACATTGGATAAATTAAGTGTGAAATTGTACTTGTGCCGCGGTAGAATTGATCCTACGCGTGACCCGTAGTGATCATTTAGTGGATAAGTAGCAGAACGGTTGCTGCTGCAGCTGGTTCTTGTTCAATTTGTGTTTTTTTGCTTCGCCCGGCATGCTATTGGCACTCTTTAGTAAGCTGCGGCATTGTAAATTTCTGCTTTCATTCCTTTTTACTTGTGTCTCTGTAGTGTTGAATATAAAGTTTTTGTGTATAGGGTGAATAGATATGGCAGAGTGTGCAATATGTGATTTGGGGATCTTGCCCAACTAACAATTTTCACAATGTAACGCTTTCATTTATACAGCCTCAAACTGTATTCAAACGTTATACGGTATGAGGAAACCTTAGCTCAACCTCTATACAAGCAAATCTGGCGAACTTAGTCAGCTAATTATGGTTGTTGGGACGGTTGGACAAGCTCTTATTGCATATCCATTAACGCTTCTATACAGCTGTTATCCTGCTGTTTAGTTGTGTGTCAACTTGAAAGGCGCTTATTCAAAGAAGCCATCAAATGAGTAATATATTCACTTTATTAGCTTTGTTTTGCAGTAACAAGTTGAAAGTTGATTAGTATATTTATAAAAGAGACATTAGCGTTTTTTGGCTGTTTTTATTCAGTGCGACTGACAAATTGCATAATGGTTGTGAAAAAGTTGAGTAAACGCTCTCCAAAACTATTTTCCTAGCTTCTGCTTATAGCTGTATCTGCAGTTTCTTTTCAGCTACTTTACAGCACAACGCTGGAAAAGTTGGCTTATAAAGCTGAAAATGTTAGTTGGGTGGTAAGTGATTTGCCGGTTGTTTATGTGGGTAAATGTGCTCGTGTATTTAATTTCAAATGCACTACACTTACACCGACTAAGACAAAGCTTACACGGACAATGCAAATGTTCTGTTCAAGTATGATAATTGTCTATCAGATCAGAGTTGCGACGAGCAGAATGATCTGATCTCGCACGTCAAAATGATAAAGTTTGGATTTTTTTTTTCTCGAAAACGACGCAACATATTGAAAATCGGTTTTGAACACACATTAAATGGTACATTTATCAGTCGATGCTGTAAAAACGAGGTCCTGGTGCCCCGCACGGCTGCTCCCCGTGGACGATGTACCATAAAACGCTTTTTGCGGTGCCAACTGCGGTTTGTGATGTAATCATCTGAAATAAAAAAAAACCATGCCAAATCGTTAAGCATGTGTTAAACTAGTCCTTGATCGTTCGTTTTTTTTTATTTTTTTTTTTTTTGACAAAATGGCGGCCTTACAAAGTTGAAGTTCCGATTTTTGATTCTTAAAATTTGTCTTTGATCGGCTGTAAAAAATCGAAATTAAATGATAGACGAAATCCGAACGATCGTGGACTGCACAAAATAGTACTGAACAGAAATCAAAATGAATCGGACGAATCGAATGTATACATTTCGAGAAATTTTTGGCACCGGTTTTGAAAATATGATTCCGAAAATATGACGTAGCATTACGTCAGATTGTTGAGGAAACACGTCCCCTTTTAGTTTTATTATCTGGAACTCATATTGTAGAAACTGAAGGTTTTGATCAGTGATATTTTGGAGAACTGGCTCGAGACATTCCTTGATTCTAGTAAATTAAATATATTAGCTGGTGATTTTAATATTAATTGGCGTGACATCACTAATTCGGATCATTTGAAGCGTTTAGCTGAGTTTTTTAATTTAAAGCAAACGGTAAATGAATAAACGCGTAATTAAAGTTCTAAAGTTCTACTCTGCATGGAAAGTAGAACTTTAATTGACCACGTTTATTCCAATTTTGATTCCTTTCGTTCAGTTACGGATACTGATTTCAAAATAACCGATCATGAGACTTTAGTGATTAATGTAAAGGGTGATACGGTCAAAATTTGGTCAAGGGAAAACGCGTGTAAATCGGTGAAATCGTTTATTTAAAAAATCAAATTAAATTTTTTTTCAAGTTCAATTAGTATAAAATTCAGGAAAAATATTCAGTTAGGCTTCCGCTTTTCCAAATCCGAATTGCCGGGCCTTACGCTTGACCCCTGCCATCAGATTTTGTACAGCCACCTTGTCCACCTTCTTCGCCGCAGAAAGCCAGTTTGCCTTGAACTGCTGCTCGCCCTTAGCAGTTTTTTTGGTCTTCTTTAGGTTCCGCTTGACAATAGCCCAGTATTTCTCAATTGGGCGGAGCTCTGGCGTGTTGGAAGGGTTCTTGTCCTTGGGAACCACCTGCACGTTGTTGGCGGCGTACCACTCCATGGCCTTTTTACCGTAATGGCAAGATGCCAAATCCGGCCAAAACAGTACGGAACAACCGTGTTTCTTCAGGAAAGGCAGCAGACGTTTATTCAAACACTCTTTCACGTAAATTTCTTGGTTGACAGTCCCGGAAGCTATGAAAATGCTGCTTTTCAAGCCACAGGTACAGATGGCTTGCCAAACCAGATATTTCTTTGCGAACTTTGACAGTTTCATGTGCTTGAAAACATCTGCTACCTTTCCCCTTCCTTTTGCCGTATAAAACTCCTGTCCCGGAAGCTGCTTGTAGTCGGCTTTGACGTAGGTTTCGTCGTCCATTACCACGCAGTCAAACTTCGTCAGCATCATCGTGTACAGCCTCCGGGATCGCGCTTTGGCCATCGTATTTTGTTTATCATCGCGATTTGGAGTCACTACCTTCTTGTAAGTCGATAGTCCGGCTCGTTTTTTGGCTCGATGCACGGTTGTAGACGATACACCCAGCTTATTTGCGGCATCTCGGAGAGAGAGGTTAGGGTTTCGCTTGAAACTACCGGCAACTCTCTTTGTCGTCTCAGCGGCTTCCGGTTTTCGATTTCCCCCCGATCCAGACTTCCTGGCTGTCGACAAACGTTCCCCAAACACTTTAATTACATTTGTAACGGTTGATTTGGCAACTTTTAGCGATTTTGCCAACTTTGCGTGCGAGTAGCTCGGATTTTCGCGATGCGCGAGCAAAATTTTGATACGCTGCTCTTCTTGCTTGGACGGCATTTTGACAACTGAAGAGTGAATTCCAAAATCAAAATAGGAGCAACATTCTACACACACACACCTTCAAAATGAGGGGTGTTCAGGTTTTTTAAATGCAAAATTGAAAGAAATACGTCAAGTTGATTTTGACCAAATTTTGACCGTATCACCCTTTATTAGATAACAACGATGAATTAAATATTAAATTGATTTCTTAAGCCGTTATCACTGAAAAATATCGATAGGTTAAACATCGGAAGCAATTTGAGAGTTCTGTTTTTGAGGTGCTCCATGCAACCAATCCGGGACGATATGTCTTTGATAAAAGCTCTTACTTGAACTCTTTACTTAACTCTTTTATTTGTGGTCCTGAAAAGGCTTGGAAACCAGTTTAGAACAATGCTGCGGAATTCAAGAGCAAATGTTCATTACGTCGAATGTAACAAAGGTAAACAAAGTCGAGCTATCAGTGTCAATCGATGCTCCTGCTATTACACTATATACTGTACGAATATAGGATCACATCCCATTTTTAAATTTATTTACCAGTCGAATTGCTTTTTGACGTAATCACCTACCGATCAAAATAGTTTTCGATGTTACTTAAGTCACCCGATTTCTATGGAGATGCCGTTTGCCTTAAGTAACAGCACTGAGAAACCCGTGAAAAGTGTACTTTCGTCGTTTTGCTTTCTCATTATTAAAGTGAATAAATAGAACTGTTTGTTGCTAAGATGATTTCGGTGGACCTAAAATGATGAATGGGCTGCACGTAAGGAGACGTAATTGATAATTCTCCCGAATATCCTGGTAAATACACTTTGACTTGAGTAACAATAGGGGCCACCAAACGACGTATAATAACTTTTGACTCAAAAACCAGTATTTCTTAGCATGAAAGCTAGCGATTTGCCTTTGTATGATCAAAACCCGACTAAATATGTTAAACATTGCTATCACTATGAGATTATATGTGTTTAATTGGAAATAGGAATAACTTTTCGGTCATCAAAACAAAACTTTATTTTTCTCGGATCGGTGCGAATGTTACTTACGACATAATGAAAATTTGCTCTTGAATTATTTCCTCGATGTTCTTGGAGATGATAGTGGTGCTCATTTAATGCACCTGGATCTATTGGTAAACATTTTAGTGAAGAGTGATGGTATAATAGTCCTCAATTGATGTTCTTGGCGATTCAATACGTTACAAACAATGTACATCTATGTTTCAAAGGGATATAGTCAAATGTTCTACCTTGTGTTGAGAAACCCTTCTCCAGCATTGCAATCAGTAGATAAAGCAATGTTGTCTCTAGCCGTTTTAATCCTGTCTCGGTAGCATCGATTTCTTTCAGCATCAGTTTTCGGCTGCTTCTTCGGAGGTTTGTCCGCTTGCAGTTCGTTTGCGCGCAAATGCTGCGAGATGGCTTTATCAATAAACTCGCAAACCAGTTCTCAAATATCACTTACTTCGCATTACAATTGTTGAAATTTGAAGAGATTCGACTGCCCGTTAATTTTGGTATTTGAAAATTAAATCTGTCTTAGGGAAAACACATCAATCACAGAATCGGAGCATACCGGACGGTACCTACGTTTATGCTCTTTGATGCAAATTTTAAGCACCTCTTATCCAAAAAATTCGGGAAGAGTTTTATTGAATCAAAAAGGCAATCGATGATAATTTTAATTATCATAGCAACAGTTGCACACTAGTGCAATTTTCAATGGTGACCATTTGAAAATTGATAGTCTTAATTTTAGTTCGTAGAAACATTTCCTATCGATTTGCGTATTAAGAATTAAAATCCATTACCTCTGGATCAAAATCAGACCACTTTCATGCCGTGACCAACTTTGGGTTTTTAAATTGCACTCCCAATGTTGCCTTAAAATATATGGTATGTTATATTTAAACATATAACTGACATCCGATTGATGACCTTGACAGATATCCAGAACATACTCTTTAACAAATTTATGGTGGTCCTGACCGTTTTGTCGTGATGGTTGAGTAATGCTGAGCTATTAGGATTTTCAACACAGTTGAGGCTGGTGAGCTGTATGTTGTTTGGAACGAGGGTGACGCGGTTAGCATAGACGGCCCACATCTACTCACGAAGTGCTATTGATTCCGATCAGTAGCGGTGCGGCTTTTTCCTCCTTCTTCGGTGTATGGGCGCGCATGTGGGCTGCAGCTCACTGCTTGCGGGCAGCCTTTCGTCGTGTACTGAAGAACAATCTACAACGCCAAGCGCCGAAAGCACTGCTGCTGCTGATGACGACCGACGGGACACCTCCACACAGGTGATTGAATAAGCACCGTTCAGTGAGGCCGGTTGAAATTCGATTTTGAAATCTGTATTAGGGAAAGTGCTTTTTCAGGCAATCGGTGTTAATTTTGGTCGCCATTGTATCAGTTGGACATATGTATAATTTTCAATAGTGACCTATAGCAAGTAAAAAAAGTGTTCATTTTATCAGATTCTTAGAAAAAATTCAATCGATTGGCTCGGTTAGAATTAATATACATCCGCTATTGACAGAGTTATAAAGGGTCAAAACCTGACCACTTTGGGTTGATGCATATATTATGTCACTCTCTAAAGGGGAGGGGTGGGGGGGTCTAAGATTTTGTGACAAGCAATGCATTAGGTATAGGAAAAACGTCACGATATGGGGGGGGTTATATTTTGCTCGATTTAGCGTGACATAATTAATGCATGGGCCCTTTTCCTAGAGCGGAAGATTTTGGTTTTTTTTAAATTACACCTCCAATATGTTGCCGAAAGACGTAATCCTACGTCAAAAAATATTGAGCACAAACAGGAGAGATGGCAGTATTGCATGTAGCCTGTTATTGACTTTCCCGCACACGGGTGTAAACAAAATGTCATACAGCATGATCTGGTAGTGTGATGTTTTGTCTACGACATAATTATGCACGCCCATGTGTAACGTCACATTTGTTGTTGTATTGAAAATAAAAGAATAAAGAGATGGTAGATTTTGCTCACCATACCAGATGATATTTATGATGCATTGACTGTTTTGGCACGGCGACGCACGCTACCAACGAATTTTACCAATACTTTTAGATAATTGTGATTAAGTAATACAAGAAAAAGCAAAAGAAAATCGAGTGGTGGTTAGTTACCACTTAAGGGGTTACGCCTACCTGCAAGACCGAAAAAAAGCGAAAGTTTGGATTTTTTTTCTCGAAAACGACGCAACATATTGAAAATCGGTTTTCTGCCGTTTATTGAATACACATTAAATGGTACATTTATCAGTCGATGCTGAAAAAACGAGGTCCTGGTGCCCCGCACGGCTGCTCCCCGTAGACGATGTTCTAAAAAACGCTTTTTGCGGTGCCAACTGCAAGGTTGCAAATACTCATTTCAGCTTAAACAATGTTTTTCTAAATTATGAAATAATTAGATGCCATGATCAAATTTTGAATTGGTAGGATACAAGAAGAGGTTGCAAAGAATGTGTTTGACATATTAAACCTGTTTATTTCACTTCATGAGAGTCACAATCAGTTATTTTTCACAAACTCACTCACTCACTCAGCGATCAGAAAATCGCTGATTGTGACTCATAGAAAGCAAAATTTACAGGTTTTATGTTTCAAACGCATACTTTGTAACATCTTCTTGTAAGTTACAAGTTAAGCATGCCATCATACCATCTTTTGGTTTTATTATTCCGAAAAACATTATTTTAGCTGAAATTAGTATTTGCAACCTTGGCCAACTGCGGTTTGTGATGTAATCATCTGAAATAAAAAAAAAAACATGCCAAATCGTTAAGGTTCAATTAACTTTGATGCTTTTTGGAAAATTTCAAAAGCAGTTTTTTCCGACGCATTATTTCAGATTGCAAAAAGCTCGCACTATTCGATTCCTTTTGATATTTTACACAAAATGACGCGAGCTTTTTGCAATCTAAAATAATGCGTCGAAAAAAACTGCTTTTGAATTTTAAAAAATGCATCAAAGTAAATTGAACCTTAAGCATGTGTTAAACTAGTCCTTGATCGTTCGTTTTTTTTTTTTAATTTTGTTGACAAAATGGCGGCCTTGCAAAGGTGAAGCGCCGATTTTTGATCCTTAAAATTTGTCTTTGATCGGCTGTAAAAAATCGAAATTAAATGATAGACTAAATCCGAACGATCGTGGACTGCACAAAATAGTACTGAACAGAAATCAAAACGAATCGGACGAATCGAATGTATACATTTCGAGAAATTTTTGGCACCGATTTTGAAAATATGATTCCGAGATAATCGCGTTTAAAGTTTCAAGTTGGGTTTAGTCCACTATAAGTGAATATTTTTGTACGTCGCATAACTTTCACAATTTTCATCGGATCTACTTGATCTTTTGAGGAAATATTCTTGATTTTATATACTTTCGATTAGGACAATAAAAAAAATCGATTTTTTGAAAGTTTGCAGGTAGGCGTAACTCCTTAATGTATCTATTTTAAGACGGATTATATTACTAAAAAAAATAGTTGGACTTAACGTTAACTTTTTATATTATTTAAAAAGTAATGAACGAAGCTCCGAAGATCTATCCATCCCTGCCTCAAACAAGAGGACAACGATTATTGGTGCTGTCGGTGAATTGAAGCATATGTATGCTGATTATGCTCATATCAAACCGTTTCATACGTGTTTCGACGCAGTGCATCGTAAAGACGGCGGCACATACGAGTCAAGAAAATCAGTGCATCAATGAAAGTTTCCCGACAAAAAGTGCTGAGAGCGAGAATAGGAAGTCAAACGCTTCATTCATTTATCGGACACTGACAACCGTGTCAACCTTGTATATTTTAATATACTGTTAAGGTGCAGTTTATTTTGGTGCGATATCCAAAAACTCAAACCGTGTTTTTTAGACGCATCATTTCAGCTCTCGTCGTTTCATTCCTTTTGCTATTTTACACTAAATTACGCGAGATTTTTGCAATCTGCAACGATGCGTCAACAAAAACTGGGTTTGAATATTTCTAAGACACATCAAAGTAAATTGCACTCACACTCACATTATGCTAAATTGGAAATCAACAATCCATCTCATTAGTGATTGTTTCAGTTAGTCAGCAACCACAACTGCAAAGTCATGGTAGAAAATCGTTATTTAACTTCAGACACCTTGGAATACAATTATTTAAAAAAAAAATAGAAAATTTCCTCTATTTCGAGAAAAACACCTACCTACATGTACTAATGATGAAATTAACAAGCGAAATTTCTCTCCTTAAAAGCATTCAACATTGTTGGATCACTTCAGCCTCTGCCAACGAAACGAAATAGCAGCTTTTATCTTTGGCAATCCCGTCAGCACGGTTCATCCTGTCTCCGCACCCAACCGAATCCAACTGAGAGGCTTCAAAAGCAGTGCATTTCTCTTATAATTCCAACCCCCGATCCTAGGAGAATGTTTATAATCAACGGTGAGCGATGCGACAGGAAAATCTCGCTCCCTCTCTCGCTCTCACTCCGGATGCAGAATAACCGGCAATAAAATTCCACGTGGTTTGTTGCGCTTCAACTCCGACATCTTCCGTTCGGGGGAGAGTGCAAGCTTCCCCGTCCGACACACGACCGACCTTTCATCGGGTGAACTCACAGCATCCCTCGAGCATGCGCGCTACCCTTGACGAATGTGAGAATGAATGCACGTTAGAATGTGTCGGACCTGGGGGGTATGAGTTGTATTTTTTTATCGCACTCAGTAGAGATTGTTAACAAAAACTATGCAACCGGGTTTTGTGTTTGTTTTCATAGTGATTCTTCTCTAATTATGACGAGGAATAGATAGAATAACAATGGTAACAAAGCTCAGCACTTTCGCTTTCAACGCTTGGGGTTATTCGAATACGTGGACAAGCCGTTGAGATAAAGACACTCTTTTTTAACGAAGTGAACGTAAAAAATTAAATGTATGATGTCCGGTAAGTTTTTCATGATAATCAAAACATCGGTACCGTTTCTCATTTCTGGGTATATACTGTTTTCAGTGCTGTAGTCCAAAAATTTGAGCTAAGTGTTCGCACTAAATTTGACAAGTCTGCCTCCCATAGCATTACGCCTAATTGAAGTAAAGTTTATGATCATGAAAAAATGCAGCCTTTAGAATTACTGTACACTATATGAATCTCCATTCAGGTGGTGGCTGAACTTATTTTCTTGGATTTCTGCATTGTTTGGCTATATTTTTATTAGAATGTACCAAAATTGATCGTTAAACAGATTTCTAAGATCTTGCAGACTAATAGTTACGGCAAGTTGTCTGAGTAAGCCATTGATGCTTAAGTTTTTTGATACGCATATTTCCAACATAATCAACACATCATCAGAGCTATGAGAACCTAATGAGAACATGATCATGCGCTTAAATTTGCGAGACACATTTGGAAACATTTACATCGTGGGATATATTATTTATATCGATGATGATGATGACTGTTAGAGCGAGAAGACAAGAAGTATCGATGCCACAGTTTTGCATGTGCATCCCTAGAAAACTGTATATGAGAGAGAATCTCTCATGCCGGGCCGCTCTTGATCTCTATGTACATACAGCTGACGATCGATCGCTACCGATCGGGTCAGCTGTATGGCACATAGGGTACGTAGATAAAATATCAGTTATAATAAACCGTCGCGGAAGACACTTCGTTTGTTCCGTCCTTTACCGTAATAAATGTAATTTTGTGTTCACGTAATAAAGTGTATTTTCGTTGTTTTAAATCGTACATTTCTCGTGTGTCCGAAAGATTTCCCGCGACGGGCGCGAACATTTGGTCCTTCGAACCGGATTTGTGAATTTTCGGACACTTTGTGTGGTGTGTGGTGCTATATGCGAGGATAAGTCGCGAATCCTCAGCACGAACAGTTTGTACGGGCTGCTGTTAGTTGGAGCAGCAAATAGAACTATCAGTGCGCGAAAGCCGACGGCAATTTAATTGCACGAAATTGGCTCGGAAAATAGTGAAATTTCCCCCACTGGACCGTGATATTGAGTGAACAATACGTCACAGTGTGAAATGAGACTCTCGGCGCCATAGCAAAACGGCTGTCGAAACTCTTTGTGACCAATCCCAATTGTGTGCTTCACGGCGCCATCGCGATAGAGATCGCGATCACGTACAGAGGAAAGCTGCGGCCATTTGGAGGATCTCGACGCGCCAGGAACGAGACGTAAACAGCCAGGATCAACGGCGGACATACTGTTGCAGCATTATTTGGGAAGTAGTGCATGTTGTACGGTGGCTTGTTGCATGTGGCTACCCGTGGCAATTAATTAATAAATTGGTTGATAGTGCATGAGAGTCCTTTTTTCTTTGGTACATAGCCCTGTGGTGTCCGCTAGTTTGTTTTGGTCTCGAAGTCTGCTGGATTTGTCGGCTTGTTTGTCCTCTCTGGTCGATTTCCCCTCGCTGCTGTCGTTTGAGAATTCAATCTGTCTCTTGAGGTCGCGAATTTGTGGAACGTCGAGTCGATCGGGAGTGTTTTGGTGAAAGGGCTGTGCAGTGTAAAATATACTGATTAATTACTGGAGAATTTCGCGACGAAATATGATCCTGCTAGAGACGAGTGTCAAGTCAGCGTACGACTGGAAACGCTAGCATCAGTCAGCAAGGAGTTCTACGAGGTTCGGGAACGAATTGAGCTGTTGATGGACGATGTTGATGATGCTGATGCGGACGAGGAAACGCAGGAGAAGGAAAATCTGCTAGCTTTGAGTAGTTTCGAGGAGCGATATTACTCCGTGAAGGCCAGTTTGTTGTCAAAGCAGACCCCACTATCATCTACATCGATGTCTGTCGGAAATGGTCAACTTGGTGACCGATCCGAAGCATCATTCTCGAAGGTGAAACTTCCAGAAATTCGCCTTCCTTCGTTCGGTGGGAGGATTAAGGAGTGGGTTACGTTCCGGGATAGCTTCTGCAGCCTGATCCACGAAAACAAGCACCTAACCGATATGGACAGGTTCAGCTATCTGAAGTCAGCCCTGTCAGGAGAGGCCCTGCAAGAGATCGAGTCGGTGGAGCTTTCGGCAGTGAATTACAGCGTAGCGTGGAAGGCGCTTGAGTCCCGCTACGAGAACAAGAAGCTGATTGTGAAGGCACATCCGGATTCCCTTTTTGCCGTGGAAGGCTTGAAGCGAGAAAGCTACGACGGACTGAGCAATCTCATCAGCGCTTTCGAGAAGAACGTGCAAATGCTAAAGAAGATCGGCGAAGAAACTGCTGCATGGAGTACGATTCTCGCATACATGGTGTATTCCCGGCTGGATACTGCCACTCTACGGCAGTGGGAAACACACCACAATTCAAAGGGTGTACCGACGTACGAAAACCTTGATAAGTTTCCTTCGAAATCATTGTGCAGTGCTGCAATCCGTCGCCCCAACGAAGCCGAGCCAGTCTGATCAACGATCGTCGAAGTCATCCGTGTGTCACACTACCGTGAGATCTTCAAGCAAGTGCCCATTCTGCAGTGGATCGTGGCATTCTGCATTCGTCTGCAGCAAATTCCAACGTCTTCAAATTCCCGAGCGCAGTGAAGCTGCGTTCAAAGCAAGGTTGTGCCTGAATTGTTTGAGTCCTGGTCACATCGCACGAAACTGCGAGAAGGGTGTCTGTCGTCACTGCCAACAGAAGCACCACTCCCTGCTGCATGGTGCATCAGCTAGATCCTCCGTTCCACAGTCGCAGTCAAATCCTCCGACACAAACCAGACGGCAGCCACAATCCAAGCCAACAAACTCGAACCAACATACACACAACGCTAGTACCAATACATCCACCACATTGCAAGGACAAAGCACTCAATCAACAGCCACTCCACCACTAGCCACAAACACAGCCACACCCTCCACAAGTCAAACACACATTGCACTCCCAATCACACCTACACAGAACATCATGTTATCAACCGCTCTAGTCAAAGTTAAGGACCGTCACGGCAATTCCATGCTGGCACGAGCGCTGCTGGACTCGTGTTCGCAGCATTGCCTGATGACGAAAGAGTTCTCAAGCAAACTTCAGTTTTACAAATCGCCGTCATATCTGTCTGTCCAAGGGATCGGCTCATCTACGAGCACTTCAACAAAACTCGTCAGTGCTGTAGTAAGGCCGAGGTTAGATCGCATTTCATCGTTCGTGCAAGAGATGCAGTTCCACGTCCTTCCACGGTTGACTGTGTCGCTACCGACTGCAACCTGCGATATCAGCGGCTGGACGCTTCCGGAATCGTCATCTTTAGCTGATCCACGCTTCTATGAACCTGGTCCTGTTGACGTCATTATCGGGGCGGAATACTACATGGACCTCCTGAGGAGCGAACAGCAAAAGGCGACTGAAGACGGACCCACACTGCAGAATACAAATTTCGGCTGGATAGTTTCCGGAAAGGTTCCCGAGCATTCACCCAGTAGATGTCAATCTCTGACACTCGTGTGTTCTACCACCGAGCTCCAAGATCAACTCGCAAAGTTCTGGGACCTAGAGACATGCCGAAACCTTAGTACGCATTCTTTAGAGGAGTCAGCGTGTGAAGAACATTTCGCCCGGACAACGATCAGAGACGAGACCGGCAGATTTATTGTCACGATGCCGAAGAAGGAAGCCGTAATTAACCGGTTAGGTCATTCGGAGACCACAGCGATAAAACGGTTGATGGGCATGGAACGCCGTTTCGCTGCAAATCCAGAGCTGAAGACGATGTACGACGAATTCATTCGTGAATATCTTGCACTTGGACACATGAAGGACGTCACCGAGGAGGTCGGAGAGGTAGGAGTAAAAAGATATTTTCTACCACATCATGCTGTTCTTAAGCCAGACAGCACGACTACGAAGCTGCGCGTAGTTTTCGACGCTTCCTGTCAAACGTCTACCAAATATAGGCCAAGGTCGTGGCCAGCCGAACAGTAGCAGCAAATTTGGGTCAGCGAAAGTATATAGCACAGTAGCAGCAGCAGAGAAGATCGATTGTTTTGTGTTTATTTGTATGTAGTTGTTAGATGTTAATGTTAGTTAGTGTTAGAGTAGGATAGTTAATTGAAATCAAATATTTCAAGGCGGCCGGCATATGTTAGAGCGAGAAGACAAGAAGTATCGATGTCACAGTTTTTCATGTGCATCCCTAGAAAACTGTATATGAGAGAGAATCTCTCATGCCGGGCCGCTCTTGATCTCTATGTACATACAGCTGACGATCGATCGCTACCGATCGGGTCAGCTGTATGGCACATAGGGTACGTAGATAAAATATCAGTTATAATAAACCGTCGCGGAAGACACTTCGTTTGTTCCGTCCTTTACCGTAATAAATGTAATTTTGTGTTCGCGTAATAAAGTGTATTTTCGTTGTGTAAAACCGTACATTTCTCGTGTGTCCGAAAGATTTCCCGCGACGGGCGCGAACAATGACGATATGGGACTTCCATTCAATGTAGCAATACAACTGTCGGTAGACTGTGGGTTATCCTCGCTGTTTGACTTGATCAAGTTTAATAACCTCTAATTGTACTCAAACTGCCATTGCATGAAAGGCCAAAAACGGTTTGAGTGGATCCGTGAGCAACATCGTCCACGTGCATCCAAGGGATAAGTAAGAATCTTTTTCCGAAAACAGGATCATACAACCGGTCAAAAAAAGCCATCTATCAGGAGAATGTCTCAATGAGTGGGGAGAAAAGCCCGCCATCTTTTCACAAAATGTTAAAGACAGGGAGTTGGCATTTCCACTCTTCCCATCCATTTCACTTCAATCGGGGGCCCTGATGGACAATCGACCGGTGTTAAAAAGATCACTCTCGCCTTTCCTTCCTCACACAGCAGCGTAATACCAAGACAAGAAGGTCCCGAAGAAACGTGCTCAACTTTTTGGCTCAGCTTTGGTACTCTCTTCGGTTCCAAGTTAATCGATGCACCCCTCGAAACATAGGAAAATCCACGAACCCCTCTTTTTATCTGTCAAACTTTCATAGCGAATCAAAACAAACATAGTGTAGTACTAGAATTTCGACTAGAATGGGGTACGTTAATCGTTTGCTTGAGACCAATAGGCTAGTCAAGTAGTGAGGCAATTTCAAATCGTTAGCTTCCACCGGTTAATACCACAGACAGACATACAAATTAGTACCGTTGTACCAACAATCAATACGAAACTAACGATTTTAAATTGGCTCACTACTTGACTAGCCTATTGGTCCCAAGCAAACGATTAAAGTACCCCATTCTAGTCGAAATTCTACTACTACACAATGTTTGTTTTGATTCGCTATGAAAGTTTGACAGATAAAATGAGGGGTTAGAGGGTTTTCTTATGTTTCGAGGGGTGAATCGATTAGCTTGGAACCGAAGAGAGTACCAGAGCTGGGCCAAAATGTTGAGCACGTTCTTTCGGGACCTTCTAGTCTTAGAGTGACCTCTATGGTTGTACTCCTTTAATTTAACACTTCAAAACAATTTGTAGTACTAGCTTAAATCAGTACAACATGGTTCAACGGTAGTACAACAGTGAACTTTGTTTGTCTGTACAAGGTATAAACAACCAAAAACCACGATACACACACTAGCTGCTCTAACTAGAGGGATCTCGGCAGAGAAAAAATGGACTGCGTACTCTTTCCACTACCAATCACTAGCAAAACAACGGCTTCAGTTCACCAGTATAGTCTGTAAGATGTAGCGTCAGCTCATCTCCAGTCGAATCAACTCGCGACCAACGCTGAAATCAGAACCGAAAACTCCAGTGACCGAAAACAAATGAGGGATATATTATTTATATCGAAGAGAAAAATAAAAAATATGTGCTTAAGTCATACGATGGACTCCGGAGAATCTCAAAAGTGATTCTGGAGATGAATCTCAATTGTGGTTCTGGACGATCTTAAGAAAAATGTTGGATAATTTACGAACAATAAATCCTAGAGGGATTGCGGAAAATCATTATCCACTACCAACCAACCAAATCTAAGAAGATGTTCGTTGAATCACCAGAATTAGTCTGGAAAAGAAAGCAGGGATTCTAAAGAATCTCCAAAAGGATAACCAGGAACCTCAAAAGCGATTCTGTAGAAAACCAAATGCGATTCTAGAGTATTCCCAGTGGCATTATAGATCAGACATCAGACTCCAAATAACTCCAAAGAAGGTTCCAAATAATCTGAATCGAAATACCATAGAATCCTAAAAGGTGGTAATTAAGAGCATAGCATTTAATTCCGACGAATTCAACGAAGAACTGATTAGATAAATCTTATTTTTCTTTTTTTTTTATTATAGTCACTTTAACACTCTTGGGTCATTCGTGACTTGTCCGGGGGTGAGATTTGAACTCGTGACTTTGGCGTGAGAGGTATGGATGTTAACCACTACGCCGGGGTCGCCCCCGCATAAATCTTATTAGGAATTTTGGAGAATCCATAGAGAAATTTTGGAGAATCTCAACAAATCAATTAAAAAAGTACTCTGACGAAGTATTCCAGTGAATTCCAAGAGTTTTTCTGGAGAACTAAATAGAAAATTTTGAAAATAATAGCAAATAGGAGAAAATCATTCACACATAGGGTCCCTAATAAGAGCGTAGAGGCTATAAGTACTTGTACTGAATAGAATTCAGAACACATCTCGTTTATTAATCAATTTCGTTGGCCTTAAATAGGTGGCCCTATGTTGCGCTAAATTGTGCATTTGCACGGGTTCTAATGGGGAAACTTCTGGAGCGACCCGAGGTCAGCGTGACAAAATAATCAATATTTCGTGTATAGAACTTTGTACTGAGCGATCGATTGAACTGCAGTGCACTTGCCGTGGCGTGGTGCCTCGATACACCGTATCGGTCACGTAAGCATAAAATTATATGCGCACAGTATTTAATTTCACAAAGAATAGGCACATCTTTTATTTCGTGCATCTATAAAATTCATTTCGATTTCTTTTGGCTAAAAAGCATTACGCAATCTTATGAATCTTATGAGCTCAAGGGATCATTACCAGGATTATTAAAAATGCGAATCTATAAAATTCATTCATTCATGAAAATAATGTTGACAAAAATATTGACGAATGACAGTTCCCTTAAAATGTATATACTTCCCTGAACTTCTCTGGGCTTCCTTAAAGTTCCCTAAACTTTCCGAATAAGCATGGATCTTCTCTGAAGACCATGATTTTCATGCTGTAATTTAAACTTTATCAATTTCCCAGTAGTTCTCCAAACTTCATCAAAATTGTTATAGTTTCCTTGAAGCTAATAGAACTGCTCTGCCATTTTCCTAAAGCTTTTGATATTTACTTACTTATGTATCCGGCACACCCCTAGTGATGCATAGGGCCACCGTGAGAGATTTCCATCCTGGGTGGCTGCTCACTTTTCCCTTAACATGGGCCCACTTCAGATTCCTAAAGACTACCTTTATTTCCTTGTTGAGGCTCCGCCGCCATGGGCCCCTGGGTCTACATCTGCGGCGATGTCCTGCTGGGTTCCAATCTAGCGCTTGCTTGCAGCTTTTGTTTCCGCCCTTTCGTAGTGTGTGGCTGACCCACCTCCTCTTACGTTCTTTAATTTCTGTTGATATCGGTTGTTGCATTTTCTCCGGTAGCTCAAAAAGTGTGAATCTACCCGAAAGCAATTTCCAGCAGTTAACACAAAAATAACACCACAACAAATCAGAACATCATTCTTTAACAAGTATATTTTCCCCAACATACCTTAATGAAAACCAGGCTCCTAATCTTTCACCCTTTCTAACATAATGACTCATGACATTGTGAAATTTAGTAAATGGAATGTGCTCACCGCCGTTTGATGCTTGCTAATCGCGTTCTTGGGGAGTTTCCGGATCACACCAACCTGTTGCGACAGTCCATCCTGGTGATTGCGCCGACATTCCATCGATGCTCGAGCGCTCCTGTGCGGCCGATGCCATCTTGGCGAAGAGGATGAAGGTTCTCTACGATTTCAATTTCGACTCGCAGCCGGCTTCAGTTTCGCTTTCCGACTGGTGGATCTCGTTCCGAAAAGTGTACTGCTAACCTCCTCTCAACACTGTGGCTTCGTTCGTCGATCTATAGAATCCTTCCAAGTGCCCTTTCGTCGGGAGTGATAGGCTTCGAAACAAACGCAGGTCATTCCAGCACAATGATGACAATCGGTTACACAATAAGACGCGAATCCGTTCCGTACTGAGAACGAATCAGCTCCATACGAAGACGAAATCAGGTGCAGGTGCGACAAGTTTTAGTCATTTGAGTTTTCTTGCTAGGGTTACGCAATAACCTTTAACTGCAACGCAGGCACCGGCTGTAATTAAATAAATTTCATTAATTTCACATTGTAGAACATTAACTACTTTTTAACTCCATTAATTACAGTTGACATTTCGTAATTAAAGTTTTTTTAAATCTTTACTTGAAAGATTTTTAGCCATAGGCTAGTTCATCTCTAAGTAGTTAAAGTTCATTGATTACATTTTCAATACTTTTAATTACATTAATTACGGATTGATAATTTCAATTACCGTCAGTACTACTTCAAAACGCATTAATTACTTTAAGTACTTTTGATTGAATTTTAAATTCAACGCACCGGTTCTTTGTATTGTGTGCCCCTAGTTTTCTTGTTAACATTGGCGAACTTACCCTTAACGGGGTCTTGTTGTTTTTCTGCTGATCGCGTGGAAGGAGCTTCGTCCGTTAGGCGGATGCTTTCTGCATGTGCCTTGTCGGGATCGAACAGCTGAGTCCGCAATCAGGCTCTGTGGTAAAAACGAGCTTTATTGTTTTGTTTGTTCGGACACACTTAACCAACTTACCCTAAGCGGGGCCTGGTTGCTGTTTGGCGGATGCTCTGCGTGGAACTTGTGTCCGATCGGCAGAATTTTTCATCACCATGACATATGGACGCATCAGCAAGGCATTAATCAGTTCAAACAGAGCGTTTGTATTGAAAACTTACGCTTTCACCTTTCGGGAACGACGGATGGCCTTTGGGTAGCGAGCCCAAATCAAAATTTCACTTATCTCCTTCAATACGAGCATTTTGTGCTCTCCCACAGACCACGACCGTCATTTGCCGGAGCTCCTTGAAGATGTCGGGTCCGTGCAACAGTTATCGCGTCTGTTGTCGCCACTTAAGAAAGTTTAATTCGATTACGGCCGGGGTTACCACTCGATGTACACTTGTCCGTACGGCTGACGGCTACCCGCTATGATATTCCGTCGTACGTCGACCACTCACCGATGTCTTTCACGGATTCCATACAAGGGATCGATTTCCCGCGATCACACAACAACCGCACTTGGCCGCCGCAATTAGAAAAAGAATGAACGGATGCAAAATTCAACGCACTGCCTCGTCGAACCGCGTTTTCTTTTGTGTGCTGATTTTTTTTCTACTCTTCTTTTCGCTAGTACCAAAGCGGAAGTCGCCCGTCTCTTGTCAAGCACGAACGGTGAGCAAAACAATTCCTAGGCTCTGAACCATTTGGTGGATTATTTTAACTTTTGGTTAAAATTTGACAGATGGAAAGTTATCAATGAACCCTGCTATCCGAGCATGGTTATTTCTGACAGACAAGAAGTTAAATTTAGACAACGGTGGGTCGAAAACCGGTCGATCGACAACACAGGGAATTTTCGAACATAGAAAATAACTTTCGAAATGTCACTTTTAACCAGAGATCGAAATTTTCGCCTACTTGAGAAGAGAAACGTCATTTTTCACCTGCTAGGAGAAATAGATGAGAATGTGAGAACCGAGAGAATATTATACGCTCACAGCAGTTTTCGCGAGAAAAGCAACAGCGATTTATTTTTTTCGGAGAGCATAAGCGGCAGATAAATCGTTTCTTTTTCAGTGAATTCTTGATGCCGATAATGATTTTTCACTTCTTTCATACACCTGAAAATTCACTTTCCGCACGCCAACGACGATCCGAAATTAAGAACCAAAACAAAAGTTAGGGAACATCCATAAGTTACGTAGAATGTGAGGAGTAATGGAGAGGGGGTTTCAACATTTGTAACGGATCATGCATAAGGTATAGAAAAAACGCCACGAAGGGGGAGGGGAAGGTCTAAAATTGGTAAGAAAATTGCATCGTCATTTATGGATGACCCTTATGATATGACAGAAGGTATAAAATGGAAATAAAAAAAAATCTGCTGGACTGGTTGAAACGAACGAAATGCAAACAGGTGAGGCTATGTGAAATCGGTGTCCCTTTTCTTCTGCCGCTGTTTAAATGGATAACACAGGATGACGGCACACTCCGTCAACCATTTAATCAGCGGAAGAACAAACGAGACGGCGAATTTCCAAGCCTCAACTGTTAACATCACATTGGATTGGAACCGAACAATTTGGGGTGGTATTTTTTTCGCTCTTGATAGTTTTCAGAGCCAAATGGGTGATGAAAAAGTATTTTCGTTGGTTTTTGAAGAGAGATATTTTCGGATTATGTATGAGAGAGGATAATGAATTATCGGTGAAAAAGGAGAGATGAAAATGTGAACGGTTCACAACTCACCGAAAAGTAGCTTGAGTGAGGAAATGCTTATCGTGCAGCTGAGTGAAAATTTCTATCTCTGCTTTTAACCACGAGTTAATTTTAACTCGGCAAATGGTTCACAGCCCTAGTAAGCATTTGTTTTCAAACCATGGAGGATTTGTTTTAAATTTAGATTGCTATATTGAACTAATATCTTTTAGCCCACGTATAAAACGCAACACGGTTTCTGATGACATCGACAATGGAGCTTAGCATTCGAGATCCAGTTGTGAGGCCACCAGGCATAAAGTAGGGCGAAACAGCTTTTGTAAACAATGATTTCTCGAAAGACATGACTCCCTCTGGCAAATCAACATTACCATCGAATAGGGGAAGACTTCCCCTACCCAATGGATATGTTGGTTTCTGTAGGCGTGCTTTGAGTTGCTAGAAATCAACGAGAGAAGTCATTGTTTACAAAAGTTGTTACGCCCTAATTCTAGCTCTATCTAGAATTGGTTGATGAAAACCTTCAGCTTTTGACTGCTCTCCGCCGATAAACACTACTACTACTATGGGGGCGACCCCGGCTTAGTGGTTAACATCCATACCTCTCACGCCAAAGTCGCGAGTTCAAATCTTACCCCCGGACAAGTCACGAATGACCCAAGAGTGTTAAAGTGACTATAATAATAAAAAAAAAGATAAACACCGTTTTTACGTTTGAATTGAAAATTCAAATTTTGGTATGTTGACTTATCTGAGATCTCCATACATTTCGTGAACTCGCGAAGCAGTTTCTTGATTAATACACCTATGTCGCTCTTGGTCCCGCCATATAACGATATCTATCTGCCAAGGTATTGGACGACTTTCTCCACTGCTTGCATCCCTACCGTACAGTTGGACGGGTTGTCTATTTTGACATCCAACGATTTGGTCTTGTTGACGTTGATGGTGAGACCCGCTTCAGAGGAGCGTTCAACTAGGTCGTTGAGCTTACTGTGCATATCAGAGCGCCGTTGTGCTAATAGCGCAACATCTTCAGCCAAATCGAAATCGTTGAGGTGCTCCTTAGTGATGGGCTGCCAACGCAGGCCACAGTTTGGTACATGGTCAATTGCAACCGGTCATGATCGATTACGATGAGGAACAGTACCGGTGATAGTATATGTACATCCTTGCTCCATACCTGTGACCGTATAGGGTCAAAAAAATCTCCGTTATGCATGTGAAAGCCTCATACTGCGCTTCGATGAGGTTAACGATTTTATCCGAAACTCCTTCGCGTCTCTGGGTGCCCCACAGATTTTCGTGATTGAGTCGGTCGAAAACTTTTTCGTAGTCAATGAATACCAAATAGAAAGACTCTTGGAATTTCACGATGATGCGGAGCGTGATAATGTGGTCCACACAAGATCTTCCGCCAAGGAGTCCTGTCTGCTGCCGCCGGAGAGTCGCGTCGATCTTATCCCGTATCCAATTCAGGATAACTTTGCACAGAAATTTGAGAACAACACTCAGTAACATGATGCCTCGTCAGTTGCCACACACAGTCAGATCCCCCTTCTTGGGGCTCTTGGTGCTGCCCTGAATTTAATAGAAATATCCAAAGAATCGCTTATTGAAAAAAAGACTCCAGAAATCTGGTTTATTTTTCTGCCCTACCCTCTAACTTGAAAGTACCCATTAATGTGAAAAAGACCAATTTTAAAGAAAAGTGGCTTAACACATTAAATGAGAAATTTTTTACCTATTAATGAGAATCTGTTATTGAGTAATGCGAAGCGGTGTCAGAGGTGTAGTGGTAGGCGTGATTACCTCTCACCCCAGCAGACGTGGGTTCAATCCCAGTCGGCGCCGCCGGGAAGTAAAGCCGTTGGTCCCCGATTCATGAGTTGATGATGGGTCGATAGGTAGGGTCCAGGTGTGGAAGCTAGCTCTCTGGCGTCGGTATCATTGGTGCTCAGCACGCAAAACAAGATGACGGAAAACAAATCAAGGAAAAAATGAGAAACTGTAACTCATTAGACTGACCACAGATGCCAGATTTTTTTTTGTGAAAAATGTCTGTGAATTGCAGAAATGTCTGTAATTGGGCTGCACATCAAATTTGCAGAAGTTTTGCGTGATACGGGGGGGGGAGGGGGTTTGGATCGTGAAATAGATCCAAAATTTGAAATGTCAGTAAAAATCATGTTTGAGCAACACAGACCTGTTTTTAACGAATTGAACCCAAGGTTGCAAAGACTCATTTCAGCTAAAACAATGTTTTTCTAAATTATGAAATAATTAGATGCCATGATCAAATTTTGAATGGTAGGATACAAGAAGAAGTTGCAAAGAATGTGTTTGACATATTAAACCTGTTTATTTCACTTCATGAGAGTCACAATCAGCGATTTTTCACAAACTCACTCACTCACTCACTCAGTGATCAGGAAATCGCTGATTGTGACTCATAGAAAGCAAAATTTACAGGTTTTATGTTTCCAACGCATACTTTGTAACCTCTTCTTGTAAGTTACAAGTAAAACATGCCATCATACCATCTTTTGGTTTTATTATTCCGAAAAACATTATTTCAGCTGAAATGAGTCTTTGCAACCTTGCTCAAAACCAGCCAATCCGCTCCTCTCTTATACTAGACCCTTTCTACCTTAGACCATCGTCTATCCTTTTCTTCACGTAAGATCCACGTTATTTCCTGGCAGGTTAAACATACTTGCTTGATTTGATAATTTTGATAATAAGCTCAAACGAAGGATGCTCCTCTGAAAAATATGTTTGCAACTTGAAATAAACATTCAAATTTGTGGGATTTATCTAAAACCCCTCCCCATGGACATGGAGGTTGACGGTACTGAAGCAAAGGGTTATGTTTGGTTTCTTTATATTTGCAACGATGATGATTTCCTATAGTGACACATATCACCTTCTTAATGCTTCAGTATGCCTCAAACGATTAATTCTTGGTTGTTAATAGAATTTCCTTGATGAAATCGTCTGCTTCAACCAGACTGAGCAATTCTGATTATAGTATCAGATTTGTTCTGTATACAGAGGAACTGGGAGGGCTTATTAGAAACTTCTCACCAATAAAATAATGATCTTCTAGTAAATTTTGCGTATCATTTTATTTTATTTTATCATATTAGTTTTGTTACAGCATTAGCATACAATACAAAAGATTTAATATTACTTGCTCGTTTTTGTGTAAATAATCAATAATACCTTTGAAAGATTTTTCAAGTTTTTGTGATCTGATAGATTTCCCAGTTTGGTAAGAAGTTTCGAAGCTAACGCATGTCCACAGGCCTAATAGAAAGATAGCCAGAAAAAGAGTATCATGAAGAATGGTTGCATGCAGGGTTGCTTCCACTCATTTATATAGATGAGTGATTTTCGAAGTTTTGAATTCGTTAGATTTGTTAGGATTTGTGTTTGTTGGATACGAGGGGAGATTAGGGGGCGGGTGTTTGACGCATGGAGCCGTCAATTTTGCTTTCAGAGTGTCGCAGTCGGCGGTTTTATGATTCGTGAGCGCTCGCGATTCGTAGAATCGTTGATTGTAGGTTGATTTGACGGGTTTTGTGTGTCGGACGCTTGCCTTTTTGCCTCTTCTTGTGTCTAGCATGTGCAAGGTATTATTATAGCGTCTAATGGTTTTCACATTCCTGGTTGCGGGAAATACATTTGTGAGAATATCTTTTTGAGATTTTAGTAGTCAGATTTTAGTAGTAGTAGTAGTAGTAGAGCAACTTATCGTCATAAAATTAAAAATTACATTTAGGTATTAGTCAAAAAATGTGGATAGTAAGTTAGATATGTTATAGTATGAACTTCTGCAACGTTTTTTGTTTGTTTGGTTTTTTTATTTATTTTTTTTGTTAATTATTTTTGAACGCATTGACATTAGACAAGAAAACATCCAGACATTAAAATTGACGTACAAATGATAAGAAGACATAGACAAAGACAGACCAACGATTACCTAAACATAAAGATTTTCAAGAAGATTGTGATTAATCAATATCGTGAATCCGGTGTTTAATTGGTCACCATAGACTAATCCGTCCGGCATCGTGGTCAACCCTGATCATTGCAATCCTATGGGGATAAAAAAAAATTGTGGGATTTATCTAAAACTGATTTATAGTTATATTTATCTAAAACTGATGTCTGTTGTTTCTTGTAATTTTGAGTAAAAATTTAAAAAAAAATTGAAAACGAAAATATCTAAAAAAAAAAATAATAATTTATAACGCCATTTGCAAAAAATGCAAACTCAGATTTTTAAACTTTTTTCTAGTACGCTGTTTTATGTAATTTCGTCGCAACAATCAATCTTTGAGACAAATTAAATCATCATCGATGCAAAGATCAACTAAAACTACTTTGAAACAAGAATTTTCAAAATATGACCAAATGTTGATGTTCTATGATTTTTGCTAATGTTCAAGTGTCCATGATTTTAAATAATTCAAAAAGTTGCATTTTTATGATTTTTATTTATAAAATAAATTATAAATCATGAAGATATGTTTTTTGATATAATTGAGTTTGAAAAGCTTTTCAGAAATTTTACTCAAAATTACTTTTACACAACCGACATACGACGGCTTCTTGTTATGCCACAGCTTATCCGGTGTCTTATAAAGAACAGATTTCAAGAGCAAGCATTTTACCATTTCGACCTCATATCGCTTTTTCCTCTCCGCTTTGCCGTTTGCTGCAGAATGATCCCGTTCTCAGCCAGAAACTTCTTGAACGACGTACTCCTCCATCCGTGCGGATCGTCCGAGGAAAACGTCCACACTGGTACTTCACCATGCTACAATATTCCCGTACCTTGGAATCCATTCAGCTTTTTTCACCTTGGTCCACCATGTTCATGTAAAATCTATTACCACTGAGTGTTGTGACTCTTGGGCAGAGGTTTTCAGCGGAATTGAAAGGCCAAATTTAGTTCAATAAACTCAATTTAAGTAACTTTATTTCGGAAGGATGCTTACACTTGAATGGTTTTACTGCGAATGAAAAATGGTGCATATAGCACTTTTCTGCTCCCTCTTCGCACAGCGTTGCCTGTTCAATACGATACCGTAGAACCGTTAGTTTGAATAGCTAAAATGGAAATTACACGGCGTTCATTCATTTGTTAAACTGGAACCCCTACACAGGTACGTGTGTAGTGGTACGAGTTAAACAAATTCTAAAAGAGCGCCGTGTAATTGCAATTTTAGCTATTCAAACTAACGGGGTTCTACGGTAGTAGTAAGATGAATAAGATGGCACAGTAGTTGCACTCATAACACTCATCCTCAACGTATAGTGTCACCATTCGATGACAGTCCCAGCATTCCTGAAAACTTCCGTTGTTTTGTTGTCCCAGGGCCTTGGATAGCACGTTAGCTACCATGTGCTCTGTTGGACAGTATTCTAACTTCAAGAGACCTTGCTCACACAGCTGCTTAACGCAATGCTCTCTTGTTTCAATGTGTTTAAAAAGACGATTGGTCCTTTCGGAATTCACGATACAGCTCTGGTTGTCTTCCATCATCGTTACAGGACCATTATCGCACACGCCTATCTCTTTCATGAATCCTCAAAGCCAGACTAATTCTTGCGTTGCTTCGCTCAGTTTCACATATTCTGACTCCATAGAGGGAAAAGTAATACATGCCTGTTTACGACTGCCCCATGAAACAAAACTATTTGCGTAGCAGAAAGCATATCCGGTCGTTGATTTACTCGTACTAGCGTCGCCAGCCCTATCAGCGTCAGTATAGCCGATCAGACCACCACAGATCCGTTGTACACTAACCTTCAATGATTAGTCGCTTTCAAAAAGCGAACCACTTGCTTCGATACTACCCAGAATGCCTTTACGACCAAGTATCGCTGTACTACCAGCAATATGCTTCCTGGCAGACACTGAAATATACAGAAGACTGCCAACCAGACTTCTGAACTTCGTTTCGTCAGCGAAAGTGGCACTCGTATCTTCCACTTTCAAAAAACCTTCGTCCGTTGGCGACTTAGCAACTTTTGCATCACTCAAACCAGTTTATCAATATAGCCTTCGAGGCTCACACTATAGTCTCCATTCTCTCGCTAAGCCTCCACTCCCAGGAAGTAGCTCAAGTCTCCGAGATCGGTGATCTCAAAATGTTTCTTCAGCGATTGGTACACAGAATCAATCTACTTCTCATCTACACATCGAACCATTATATCGTCTACATACACTAAAGGACCAAACGCAATGTGGGCGGAAGCGGAACGGAAACGGAAAGTTTGACAGTTGTCACAAATGACATCAAGCTGCCTAACCGAAGTCGATTTGATTCTAACTTGTTTTCAATCCGACATGTAGGCTTTACTCTGATCGGGCTTATCCGCAGCCGCTGCCGTTCCGCTTCCGCTGTCATTGCGCTCGGGCCTTAACAAGAACACCTTCTTCCCATCTTCGATCTTCATGTATAAACACTGATCAACACTACTCTGCTGGAAACCCATCTTCAAAAGTAGGTACACCGTGTAATTTTTGGTTCCAGCAACGTGTGGACTGCTTGAGCCCATGTTTTTTCTTAAACGGCAAACTAAGTACGCTTTGCCCTTCTCCTCGTGTCCAGTTGGTTGCCGCATAAAAAATCCTGATCGAGCTCTCCAAGTAGGCCGTTTTTTCTTCGAAATGCTTGAGTGTCATTTTTTTTTCTTTGAATCCAGAGCAAGCATCACGAAGAGTCGTATGGATCGTGACGGGAGCGAAAACTTTGCCGAAATGCTGGGTTTGGTCACCTCCCCAGCTGCGTTCTGTTTCAACTTGAAGACCCAGCGGCAACCAACCACTTTCCGTCCTACAGGTAACTCATTCAACTCGTTCACCATTCCTACTCTCCATTCTGCGTTTTTCTCACAGGTTAGTGCATCATCATCATAATGCTTCCTTCAGATTACTGGGTCCAACTACTGTCGGCTGCATAGGCCTCCTCAATCAACTGAACTGGCATGATTGTTTTGTTTGGACGTCCGGATTTGAGTGCGATATCATCGATAGGAAAACCTAGGAACCATGGTTCCTCATCGGTCACGCTGCCGTACTCCGTTGCATCAAGATCGACTTGTAAGGTTCCCGGTTTCTCGGGCGGTAGAGTAGGTTCAAGTGACACTACCACTGCTCCTCCTGACGTCGAAGGCTCCTGTTTTACAACTTCAACATCGCACTGTTCAACAAACTTCGCATCTCTGCAAATAGTGATTCTTTTCATTTCCAGGCTCACGAACCGATAGGCCTTCTGCCCCTCCGCGTAACCAACAAACACCAATTTTATCCAGCTTCCGATCGGAGTACGCGAAGATATCCGTACGTAGGCTTCTTCCTGTGCCACAGCTCGTAAGGCGTAGACTCCGAAGCCGAAGGCAAATGAAACAGCTTCTCCATTTTCGAATCCACCAACATGCACTGCATCATCTAAACGATCCAATTATTACGTTCGGTCACTATACCATGATCAGTGATTAGCATGACGTTGGATCAAAATTGCTTGGAATATGTCGATGGAGACGATGAAGAGATTTCTGCAGAGACTTGCTGGCATATATACCACCATCCGATCTGATGATTTTTGGGTAGTGTCCAAACTGGTAGCGTACCAAAGCACAGTACTCTCAAATCGATTACCGCGCGCTGTTGGCTCATTCATGGGTCCTCCGAGGTTCGTATGAACCCTATTACTTACGGAAGCAGCTCTCGAAGATGAAACTTTCGGAAACGAGTCACGGCTCAACTTTCCCGTGACATCGATCCACTTTCAAACCGTGTCCCGAATCTCCTCCTGAAGTAATTAGCGTGGAGAGACATCTTTCAAGAACTTTGAAATAATACGTGTTGTTTCATGGGTATTTACAAAACTTCTGATCACGTTTGTTTCGCCTATTCTGTACATCGCTCAACTTCTCCTAATTTTCCTTTTCTCATTTCAGTTTCTCTCGCTCGCTCAGAGCGAGTTTTCAACTACTAAACCTCCGTGTCTCGGTGCCCAAGTCGACGGGGCCACAGATGTAGACAGGAAACTCCATTATTCAAATCCGCTAACATTACTTGCTCCGGAAACCGCTGCAGGTAATACAGACTACCCTTGCGTTGACCCACTAACAGCACATTTTCGCCTTTCAGGACACTGCTCCCATTTTAATCGAATGAAACTTGAAACCCCAAATCAGTAATTCTACTCACCGAAAGCAGGTATGTTGCGAGCGATGTTACATGGTACACTAGGGTGTAGCTTTATTTTTAAGAATAGTTCATAGACATGTTTTTCCACTGGAAAATTATTATTGGGCCTAATTAAGAAACACAAAAATTGAACTTTTTTCATTTAAATTTAGAAGGGGTGCAAGGGGTCTTAGCCAGAAATGTCAAACGATGAGCTTTTTCAAATTAAACATATTCTTGTTCGGAGATTTGTTCTCCCATGTGGAAAATTATTACTGGGACTAATTGAGTAACAGTTAAAAAATTAAGGGTTGTATACAAAGCAAGACCGCATTGTTGACCTAGTACTACGAGATTAATTTTACTGCTCCATTATTTAATAGGTATATTAATAACAAAAGAAATGGTTAAGAAACTTTACTTCAAAATAAACAATTTTATTTATAATTCATAAATATGTTCCAGACATGTTCACCCGACTGCCAGAAACATACTAATGTTATTCATGTCAAAACAACTTAAAAATCAAAGTTCACCAGACATCACAAATCTTTATGTTGCAGAACTATGACAGACAAGTGGCTTTAAACTCCAACTTATTTAAGTTAAGTTAAATTCATTTTATCTGCCGCCTGTACTCAATGAAACATCTCTATAATAGCAAACGTTGTAATTGAATAAATGGGATGTCATTGTAGTATATACAACTCACAATAGAAAGGATCAAACCCCATATAAGGACTGTATCAAAAATAAGTTGAAAGCTAATTTTTCTTTCGAAATCCATGCCCAAATCCATAAATAATGCCCTTCTTAAGCAGTGGACTTTACAAAAACAAATAAACAATAATTCTTTTAGGTACTTGGGTCTTCTTAAGACAAATTAGACAGTGTGACATAATAGGTTTTTCGTACGTTTTGCACGCATCGAACAATATTTTTAAAGTTGTTTTTTGAAATTAGTAGCTTTAGCATCCATGTAAAAGGCTGTAAAGAAAACACAAACATTTTCAATTGTCTAATTTGACATCAGTTCTGAACGTCATTTTTGCTGTAAAATGATTATTGTCGAGAGTGACCCAATTCAACTTCTTCGCAACAAGAACCTATTAAATTAAAATTAAAAATTAACCCGATCTCCACTGCGTTGTCCGATGAAAAAAAAAAGGTCTTCGGTACGACATCGACAATATCATTCGGTCGCAGCACCTGCGAGAATGTTCAGCACGACGGCAACGCTGTCGTAAGCGGAAATAAGCAGAGGCAGTCGTAGTAAAATTCTTCTGGATTTGTGATTTTTTACGTGGTTTACAAATGGTAATACAGGGCAAGTGGTGAACCAGGAGGGCTCTTCCTCTTTGGTGAAATTTATGATTTTGTGTTTATACATGTCGTGTTTTAAGTGGACCCTACACGATTGCTTTTATTGACAGTAACCGTATTGTCAATACATTCTATACATTCGGTAATGACAATATTTATGAAATCACATCATCATGCTTTTATGGGCAGACTATATTTGATGCATTGGCTGTTTGCTTAATAGATTGCAGATTGCATCGATTTGTCCAGCTTCTCCAAGATAGACGCGTCGTTTGTCATATCGAAAGTGGCTCCTTAGTCTGACTTAATTACTAAGCTGTTCTCCGTAAAACTTCTAATTATTTTTCTCCCGTTGCAGGTAACAAATCGGTTGGCGTTTTTTGAAGTTGATCCAGAACATTCAAGCCAGCAGAACAATGTTGACTGCCGAACCAGAGCATCTTGACTAACGAAGGTACGACTTTATTTCACATCATAGCCGAGATTATAGCGCAACAGCCAAAGGCACTACGTAGGTGCGTTGCTCGATTGGCTCTGACATTGACAGTTCGTTTGGCTTAGAATCAAACAGTCTGTTCGTCTTTTTTTCTACACCCTCCAATCTGGATAGTTATTTGTTTTAAAGAAGAGACCTTAGATCTGGACGTAAGATCCATGTTATTTCCTGGCAGATTAATCTATTGCAAAATGAATCCAGTACACCAACAGGTTGAACATACTTGATTGAGTTTACAGTTTTAACAATAAGCTCAAACTAAAGATCCTCCTCTGAAAAATATGTTAGCAACTTGAAATAAACATTCAAATTTTTGGGATTTATCTAAAACTGATTTATAGCGTCAGATTAGTATGTCATCTGAACTAGATAAAGCGGCAATCTCTGAGTATAATTTTATCCAGGTAGAATGAACCGAAATTACCTCTTTATCAAAACAGGGTCAATTAGAGGAACACCAAGATCAAAAACTGACACACTTACCCATCTTGTGCCAATGGCGGATCTGATCCTATTGAATCAAGTGATAACCAAATAGTAAAAACAATACTAGTTGGCGCCAGCATCAGTGGTTTAAAAATGCTTCGCGCTAATGGCATAGTTCCCCTGCCGAAGAGCATTCCACAATGGTGTCTTGGTTAGCTTTAGTTAGGCAATACTATTTGAATTATTCATTTATCAGCAGGGTCTTTTGAAGCCTTATGCACGTAATTCAACAAAATTAAGCAACACCACTAAACTGATACACTAAATTGATCACTTTCATTCATAAACAAGATGGGATGGGATTGTTTTTTTAACTTGAAATGCACAATTACAACTGTAATTAAATTGTAGAACATCTCAAACGTGGCACTACTTCTCCTGATGATTAAATTCCAGTCTTAACACTTTTCTATTAAATATAGTTTCACTCTACCTACAATCTTACTCTGACCTGAGGTCTTTATCTATCCTGTGTTTCAAGAATACAAGAGCACATATGTGAGAAGCCCCGTTAAAAGTACTGAACAAAGAATCCAGTACTCTTAAACTCCCGCCACATTCCCTGCCAATCACATATGTGATCCTGCCCTAGCTCCTAACTGATTAAAAACGCTTCTCATGGAGGTATCACATTTCCCGGAGTTTCATTTCCTATAATGGGCCATTAACAAGAAATTACAACATCATGTACATTCAAAACGGAAATAGTTTATTCAATATTCAAAATTTTGCTAATGGGAATATTTCCTTCTTTATTCAAGTATCAAATTAAAAAAATAATAATAAACAAACAAAAGTAAAAGATAACAATAATCATGTTAAAACAACGCAATGAACACTCAAAGAAGGAAAGATTCCCATTTTATTTCAATTTTCAAAGCTTTCTTTCCTTCATTAATCGAAATCGAAAATATTAATTCTGAAATTAAAATCCGGGAAATGCGACACCACCCTTTTAACTAGCTAGCTACTATAAATGCAAGACAACAGCAGCACATATGTGATAAGCCCCGTTAAATGTATTGAAAAGTCACCTCTATTCCTAATTTCGATCAAAACCGATTTTCAGTTTCGATCGAAATCATCAAAAGGGGTAATTTTTCAATACCTTTAAACTCCCACCACATTCCCTGCCAATCACATATGTGCTCCTGCCCTAGCTCCTATCAATCTACCTGATTATTTCTAAAACCTAACATTGCTACTCTGGAGATCGAGCTCACGGTGGTCCTACGAACTTCATAAACAATAATATCTTCGATGCAAGCATTCTGCCAGATCGATTGGTTTGCTCGGAAGGCATTCCCAATATGGTAGAATTGGTATGGGCCATCCAAGCACGGTCCCTAAACGAATTTTGTTCACCAAAAGGTCCCTATCCGGTGTTTATGGGTTCCGAGGAATTCTCGTAGAAAAGATGGTAGCTCGAAGTATTCGTTCGTACCCGGCTACAGCACCTTTACTCGTCAGAAGACCTCGGAGAAGCTAAGTAATTTTGATTAAATTCGTTAGACCACCAGTGAGCTCGATCCAATAACTAAACCAAACTAAGCCAAACTACTAGAGAAAATTTGGAATTTCCAACAAACCGAGGATCATGGCCGAAACGAAAAAGGACATTCCAAAAGTTTTCCAGTCAAACAGCTTTTTAACAAAGTTTGGATTTGGGCCGCTAGGATTTTTCTGAAGCATCGCAGTAGGCGGCTTCGAAAACGTCAAATTTAGATCCTCGGTTTGCATACTTTGATGGGCTCTCAAAGTACAACTCTCCCAAAATCCAGCATATACAAGATTCATTTGTGATCGCTGAAGTTTGGGAGTGGTAGTCTGCGTAGAAACGTTAGCAGTACTCGCTACATAAGTCACACGTTCCAAAATTTCATGGTGTGTTTTGGCATACACTTCGAATACTGCTAACGTTGTCTCGCATTGTTGTACCTTGGCTATTCCAGCTAACAAAACCGAATCTATATCTGCTAGGCTACACTTAAATTCCTCACCCAAATTTTGACCCACCCTTTCCCCTAATTCCTTATTAATCTTTAACCCTACTTCTTCAAAACTATTACTTACATCTTCCTTAACATAATCCTTGCTTGAGGCATCTTGAGCAGTTTCGTAGCGAATAGCTGGAACGCCCCTTCCAAATCCCTCACCAATCGCCTGTTTGCAAGTTTGTGCTTTAAATGGCCGTCGGCAATACTCACCGACCGGTGACCTTACATTGTCATATTCGTCAGTCACCGGTAGATTTTTGAGCATATCCCAGCGATTCTGCCCTTTTGGCAACTTTGGCTTCGAAGAAGCCGCCTTTATACGGTTATAAATGGCCGTAAGCTTGCCATCTGGGTCAGAACGCATAAAAATCGGCAACGATACCGGTCTGACATTCCGGCCGGACCGGGTCTGCCGAGCATCACGACCGCTTTTCACCTTACTTGCAAACATTTTGATTAGTAGTCCTGTTTTGGAAAAATGGGAAGAGCGATGAAAAACACGTCTGCTATGAAACCTCCTCAGAAGCCTCTTGACGATTGTTAGCAGCAGGCTTCCTTATATAGGCTCGTGGCATGTGAAAATTTGGTTACGATGGTGTTGCTATGGTAGCGACTGGAAGATGATGCGCAGTGGGTGAAAGTGGGGAAATTTTTTGATCAACGTAGGTGTAAATGTTTTCTTCATTGAAATATCAATTTTTTTCACGGCACATTTTAAACTGGAAAGTTTGTAACGGATAGCGATGAGATCTTGAATATGGGACAAAGTTAGGAGGTACTTTTGCCAGGAGTTTGCTTGCTTGTGAGCACCTATCAGAATATACACAATGAACGGTAATGTCGGAATTCCTAGCGGTTAAGATGAGATGATGGACTCGTCTTTTTTCATGCCGGGTGTTGGTGCTTTTCGATTAATTCCTGCACGGTAAGAAAAAAGTACTCAGCGGCCAGTTCACTTTTACCTATTTTTAACTTATTTGTCTTCTTTTCTTCTCCTAATGTTGTCAAAAACGGAGGAGCAAAACCACCCAACAGGAGAGTACAGTGTGGAACCCCATCGTTGAAGTTAATCATATTTACCTACTTCTGGGTACAACTAACATACTCTTGGGTAAAAAGCTAGTGGAAAACTCCTTTCGAATTGGATACAAGTGAATGAAAACTACTTTGACCCGCTTTACCTATTGTTGGCTTCCTGCACTACAGTGCTGATAAGAGTGAAAAGAACTTACTGTTGGGTTCTTTTTTCTTACCGGATAGGTTGTTCCCGATTGAACTAAGTTGACAAACAACACAGCGGTTAATGGAAAGAGAAAGTCATATCTGCTTATTAAAACCGCTGGACCATTTATTGAATTCATTTCTAAGCTGTCTTGAATGATCTGTTCTCTGTTAAACTTCTAATTATTTTTCTCCCATTGCAGCTAACGAAACTGGTGGCGTTTATGAAGTTGGTTTAGGATTGGTACATGCAAGCCAGCAGGACAATATTGACTGCCAAACCAGAGCACCACGTGTTTAAACGGCATCTTGACTAACGAAGGTACGACTTTATTTACTATTACAGACGTGATTATAGTGTAACAGCTAAAGGTGCGTTACTCGATTGGCTCTGGCAGTGACAGTTCGTTTCCACATTTGTGATACACCCTCTCTAGTGCTATGCAAAGCTCCAATCTGGGTAGTTATTTGTTTCAAAGAAGGGACTTTAGACTAGAGAGTGTCTAGAATAAGATAGGAACGGCTGCCTTGAAAACCAATGCCTAGGTGATTTCTGGCAACACTGCCAATGCAATTTAGATAGCCGCTGCTCGATTGGCTCTGGTTTTGACGGTTCGTTTGGCTCAAAACCATCCAATCCGCTCCTCTCTTATACTAGACCCTTTCTACCTTAGACCATCGTCTATCCTTTTCTTCACGTAAGATCCACGTTATTTCCTGGCAGGTTAAACATACTTGCTTGATTTGATAATTTTGATAATAAGCTCAAACGAAGGATGCTCCTCTGAAAAATATGTTTGCAACTTGAAATAAACATTCAAATTTGTGGGATTCATCTAAAACTGATTTATAGCGTCAGATTAGTATGCCAGCTCAACAAGATAAAGCGGCAATCTCTGATTATAATTTTATCCAGGTAGAATGAACCGAAATTACCTCTTTATCAAAACAGGGTCAATTAGAGGAACACCAAGATCAAAAACTGACACACTTACCCATCTTGTGCCAATGGCGGATCTGATCCTATTAAATCAAGTGATAACCAAATAGTAAAAACAATACTAGTTGGCGCCAGCATCAGTGGTTTAAAAATGCTTCGCGCTAATGGCATAGTTCCCCTGCCGAAGAGCATTCCACAATGGTGTCTTGGTTAGCTTTAGTTAGGCAATACTATTTGAATTATTCATTTATCAGCAGGGTCTTTTGAAGCCTTATGCACGTAATTCAACAAAATTAAGCAACACCACTAAACTGATACACTAAATTGATCACTTTCATTCAAAAACAAGATGGGATGGGATTGTTTTTTTAACTTGAAATGCACAATTACAACTGTAATTAAATTGTAGAACATCTCAAACGTGGCACTACTTCTCCTGATGATTAAATTCCAGTCTTAACACTTTTCTATTAAATATAGTTTCACTCTACCTACAATCTTACTCTGACCTGAGGTCTTTATCTATCCTGTGTTTCAAGAATACAAGAGCACATATGTGAGAAGCCCCGTTAAAAGTACTGAACAAAGAATCCAGTACTCTTAAACTCCCGCCACATTCCCTGCCAATCACATATGTGATCCTGCCCTAGCTCCTAACTGATTAAAAACGCTTCTCATGGAGGTATCACATTTCCCGGAGTTTCATTTCCTATAATGGGCCATTAACAAGAAATTACAACATCATGTACATTCAAAACGGAAATAGTTTATTCAATATTCAAAATTTTGCTAATGGGAATATTTCCTTCTTTATTCAAGTATCAAATTAAAAAAATAATAATAAACAAACAAAAGTAAAAGATAACAATAATCATGTTAAAACAACGCAATGAACACTCAAAGAAGGAAAGATTCCCATTTTATTTCAATTTTCAAAGCTTTCTTTCCTTCATTAATCGAAATCGAAAATCTTAATTCTGAAATTAAAATCCGGGAAATGCGACACCACCCTTTTAACTAGCTAGCTACTATAAATGCAAGACAACAGCAGCACATATGTGATAAGCCCCGTTAAATGTATTGAAAAGTCACCTCTATTCCTAATTTCGATCAAAACCGATTTTCAGTTTCGATCGAAATCATCAAAAGGGGTAAATTTTCAATACCTTTAAACTCCCACCACATTCCCTGCCAATCACATATGTGCTCCTGCCCTAGCTCCTATCAATCTACCTGATTATTTCTAAAACCTAACATTGCTACTCTGGAGATCGAGCTCACGGTGGTCCTACGAACTTCATAAACAATAATATCTTCGATGCAAGCATTCTGCCAGATCGATTGGTTTGCTCGGAAGGCATTCCCAATATGGTAGAATTGGTATGGGCCATCCAAGCACGGTCCCTAAACGAATTTTATTTACCAAAAGGTCCCTATCCGGTGTTTATGGGTTCCGAGGAATTCTCGTAGAAAAGATGGTAGCTCGAAGTATTCGTTCGTACCCGGCTACAGCACCTTTACTCGTCAGAAGACCTCGGAGAAGCTAAGTAATTTTGATTAAATTCGTTAGACCACCAGTGAGCTCGATCCAATAACTAAACCAAACTAAGCCAAACTACTAGAGAAAATTTGGAATTTCCAACAAACCGAGGATCATGGCCGAAACGAAAAAGGACATTCCAAAAGTTTTCCAGTCAAACAGCTTTTTAACCAAGTTTGGATTTGGGCCACTAGGATTTTTCTGAAGCATCGCAGTAGGCGGCTTCGAAAACGTCAAATTTAGATCCTCGGTTTGCATACTTTGATGGACTCTCAAAGTACAACTCTCCCAAAATCCAGCATATACAAGATTCATTTGTGATCGCTGAAGTTTGGGAGTGGTAGTCTGCGTAGAAACGTTAGCAGTACTCGCTACATAAGTCACACGTTCCAAAATTTCATGGTGTGTTTTGGCATACACTTCGAATACTGCTAACGTTGTCTCGCATTGTTGTACCTTGGCTATTCCAGCTAACAAAACCGAATCTATATCTGCTAGGCTACACTTAAATTCCTCACCTAAATTTTGACCCACCCTTTCCCCTAATTCCTTATTAATCTTTAACCCTACTTCTTCAAAACTATTACTTACATCTTCCTTAACATAATCCTTGCTTGAGGCAACCTGAGCAGTTTCGTAGCGGAGTTCTGGAACGCCCCTTCCAAATCCCTCACCAATCGCCTGTTTGCAAGTTTGTGCTTTAAATGGCCGTCGGCAATACTCACCGACCGGTGACCTTACATTGTCATATTCGTCAGTCACCGGTAGATTTTTGAGCATATCCCAGCGATTCTGCCCTTTTGGCAACTTTGGCTTCGAAGAAGCCGCCTTTATACGGTTATAAATGGCCGTAAGCTTGCCATCTGGGTCAGAACGCATAAAAATCGGCAACGATACCGGTCTGACATTCCGGCCGGACCGGGTCTGCCGAGCATCACGACCGCTTTTCACCTTACTTGCAAACATTTTGATTAGTAGTCCTGTTTTGGAAAAATGGGAAGAGCGACGAAAAACACGTCTGCTATGAAACCTCCTCAGAAGCCTCTTGACGATTGTTAGCAGCAGGCTTCCTTATATAGGCTCGTGGCATGTGAAAATTTGGTTACGATGGTGTTGCTATGGTAGCGACTGGAAGATGATGCGCAGTGGGTGAAAGTAGGGAAAATCGAATTTTTTGATCAACGTAGGCGTGCATGACATTGACATGTCAATTTTTTTCACGGTGCATCTTAAAAATTTGTAACGGATAGCGGTAGAATGAACATAGGACAAAGCAGGTGGATCGAAACTCATAATGATGCATTTAAGTTACTTGCGATTTTCTGGTAAAAACATATCTGAAGTGATTTTTTTTTTTTAGTGTTTCTCTATACGAAAATAGAACAGGGATAGAAGAAATAGGTTGGAATCAACAGTGGCGTCGTGCCCGTTTGGAACCTTCCATGCTACCACACACCGACACCAGGTTGCTCTTTTCCGTCGGATTCGATCCAATCGAGCCATCACTTCATCCTTGGCCTTCAGCACATCTGCCATTCTGCCGACGATGTGGGTGGATCTTTCTTATAGCGAATTAATTGCTATTCATTTCCAACCCAGGTCGGATATCAAGATTGGGTTTGCTTCTTTTCTGATAAACGTCAGTTTGATCGTTTATTTTTAAAGCCTCAGGGTGAGGTTGGCACTAACAAACAATTCGGTTTCCAACCCAGATAAAAAACTAATTCTCTTCATCGACTCTCTCTTTCGTTAATAACTTGGCTGCATTCATATTTTGGGTTAATGGTTCGGTTAAAAGAAATTATTATTAATAGTATTATAAGATAAGAATTGCTGAGCATGTTTTAGAGCCTTGTTATTAAGGAAAGAGAGAGTCGATGAAGAGAATTAATCGGTTGGTCTTTTTTAAAAGTGACGCGAGAATTCACTAAATATTAGTTTTCGCACCGATTTCAACTGGCACGGTCAGCTGAGGCACGTGGTGGTTTCCTTAATGATATGGTTTCACTTATAAAATAGACCAATATACATAGATCGATTCTCTTTACCGGCTCTCTCCTTCGTTAATAACTCGGCTTCAAAAACGATTCCTGTCGTCTTTGTCGTATTAGATGCTAGATTGATGCTTCTTCCATCGAATTGTGTTTCAAAAATATCCGAAAATATACGGCCGTGGCGATTCAAAAAGAAAGTCGATGAAGAAAATCTATCAATGTAGATAGGACTATTAGAACTGTAGAGGGCTATTAATTCCTTCTGCTTACGTCTCAACCTGTCTCAACTATTGACCTAATAGGCAGTGGGAATGTTTAGATACCGTGAATAAATTGAATCATGAACACACAAGAAACTATGTTTCTGTACTGCGTTTTTTATTGGACTTGGACTAACAAAAGATAGGTTTATTTTTAATATGATCTTTGCAGCAGTGCTGCCAGTATTAGCTCACGGTGTACATCATCCGAAGATAGTAGCGTCGTCAACATCAACTATGGAAATTTCCTCCACCTTCTGGCATTTGAACTATTCCACAAATGGTTTGGATGATACCCCGAACTCGTCGTTAAGCTCTTTCTTATGGTCATTTTTCATTAGGGCATGCAAATCAAATGTTTCAGCACCATGTTTGTTGTGGAGATCGTTGAAAACTGACAGTGAGTATGGCAGAGCGCTTAGCAGTCGACCTGAAAACTGCGAGAAACTGCACGTCTTGCTTGACAGTTTGTGTGCAAGCAGAGGGGATAAGTTGGGAATAGAAATAATAGGTACCATGTATTTAAATTGTGTACACGGTTTGGGTAACAATGGAATAATCCTGAAGTGTCGTTACCCCTGGGACAATGTTAGGTGGTACTTTTGCCAGGAGTGTGCTTGATTGTGAGCACCTATAGAAATATGCACAATGCAAAGGTAACCGCTGGAATTCCTAGTGGTTAAGATGTGATGATGGACTCGTCTTTATTCATTCTGGGTTGTGGGTGTTGGTGCATGTCGGTTAATTTCTTGGTGGTTCCCAACTGAACTCAGTTGACAAACAACGTACCAGTTTAAGGCAAGAGAAACCCATAGCTGCTCATTACTACCGCTGAACCGCTTGTTGACTTCATTACTAAGCTGTCTTGAATGATCTGTTTTCTGTAAAACATCTAATTATTTTTCTCCCATTACAGGTAACAAAACGGGTAGCATTTGCGCAACGTGTTATGGAACCGAGAAAGTCTAGTCTGAAATGTTCGAGTCTAAAGGTCAACCACTTAGCGAAAACAAGCCAAGATCTAGAATAAGGTGTGAAATTGGAGTATTATCAACGGAGTTTGTGATTTGGAGAAAAAGACAAAATAAACTGAACTGGACCCTTTAAAGTGTCAGATGCAAATGATTGTCTTGTTTATTATCCTCTTAGATCAGACCTTCGTCTGTGGAGTCGTTTATCATCTCGCATGTGTTAGTTTCCGTTCGACGAGAACGACCATTGCACTAAAAACACGTCAATTATAAACAGCTAATTATAATACACATTAACTTAGAACAACTCATTATACTACACACTGACTACAGAAATCTCAGCCCTTCTCCCTTTGGAAGTTTAGCATACAAACTATTTTCAGAGTTTATAAATTCATGTTATATAATTACAAATTAAGTTTAACTTGAAATTCTACAAATAAATATTAAACTGCGATTCAGCAACACTCTGTAAACTATTTAAGATAATCAAAATAATTGGAATTTTTTGCTCTTCTCTGCCTTTTCAAGCGCCTTGGAAAGAATTCCAGCGACTTTTCGTAAAATTTTCCATCATGATTTTTCTCGTCCTACTACGTCTAATCTCTTCCTCTGGAAACCCGTGTAATCCCGGACCAAACGGATGTTTGATTTCTCGTGCGATTCAACACCCTTACAAATGCGAAACTAACCTCGATGCGCCATGGTTGGCACGCTTCCAATTTGAATTTGAAAAGTGTTGCAAGAATGCTTTTTCATATACCCTGGGTCTTCGGCAAAACCTTGAGGTAGTTTAATTAGGCTACCAGGTCCCAGGGCTGATCTGGGTCTTTACCGCATTGGAAAGATGCACACAAGTGTTGCCAGATCAGTGTTGATGCTTACCAAAAGTGCATTTGAACCCGCTTTTATAAAAGCATATTAACAGATTAATCGTTGTTTATTGCTCTGTACTAATAATAAATGATTAAGCACAGCATTTGATATTTTAGTAGAAATGCTGGATTTAGTCGTAGTGGGAATGCACGTTTGGAAAGTATCATCACAAAGATTCTGCACTCGGTCTACAGCTTGTGGGCGGGAAGTGTTGTGTTTGTTTTTGTTTTTCTTATCTATTTATAGAATCAATTCTTAGAAATACAAATCGATAGACAAATCAAGCATTAAGCACACGACCTTCAAGAAAACTAACAATATGAAGTCTGGAAATGGCAATGTTTCATTCAAAATGTCAAGTATTTCAAGAATATCGGGTGAGACCAATCGGACCGGGCGCTCTTTCGGTCATCTGGAAGGGTTGTGCACGAGGAGCGATTTTAATCCCCCCATTCCGGAACGAGGATCCATTATCTTGTGTCAGAGGGATGATGGAAGTGGCATATCCAGAAACACAATACAACAAGAGAAGGAAGTAGGATTGAAGGTAAACAAGGAGTTCGTGAGAACGTTGAAACTGTAAGTATACTCCGATCTATTCTAGTACTCTTGTATAAAACCTATTGTAGTCATGTGAAGATTGCCAGATCCGTGGCAAATTATGATAAAGCACACAAGGCTCTCAACATTAAATACATTGAACGGGTTGGGTCGCACAGGGGGTTGATTAGATGTAAATTGCTTTGAAACACCCGCATGAACGATAACCATAAGGAGTGCCTAACAACCTATTCGGGTTATCATCCCAACAATCGGTGGCACGATTTGTGGTATCGTTCATGTATGGTGCTCCCCCACCCTTTATTAGGGTCGCTGACGCTCATTGCACGCTCTTTCGTTCTCCGGCTCATTGAATGGATGACGGAGTTTGACGTTTAGGCGGCGGGAGGGCGAGAGAGATGACTGTTCAGTACACGGAGATAATTTTACAAATGTATTTCTAATAGGTAAGTCACAGTTAAAAACTCACTAATAATCTCTTTCAATCTCTTTTAATTTCTTTTTCATTGACGGTGTGATGTAATCGATGCGCTATGTGACGAGAGCGCAAACCAAACGAGACCATTTTTCAACGATACGATAATAACTTATGCGCTTTCGCTCTCCCCTTCTCTGGTGTATTATGGATGGTGTAAATATTCACATCGGTGACATGGCCCCTGACCCCCTTGTACATCATAAAATGAAAATGAAAAGTGTTGCAAGAATGCCTTTTCATATAATTTCCTGAATACCATTTAGCTGTGTTCCCCATCACACAGCTAAATGGTATTCAGCAAATTATAATAAAAGGCAAACTTTTTATAGTTCTTATACTACATTTTGTCTCCATGTGTCAGCTTTTTTATAGGATCTGATAAATTTCTCGGAACATTCTCGCAATTCTTTGTAAAAAGATCATCATACACTGGAACTCAGTTTTTAATAGTAGGTAGTTAGATCATCATGCACAGGTTCTTCTTGCAAAAACATTTTAATAATAATTTGTTAGGGTTAAGTAAGTCTAACATTCTTTTGCTTTTAGGAAAAGAGCATTTGAGAAGGATAGTTTCCTTTAACAGTAAAGTAATTATTTCTGGTCCTCCATATCCAAATGAGAAAATTGTAGGACAATTAAAAACTTTTTCATTTTTCTTTTACAGCTCTCACCAAGCTTTCAGCCTGCCCATTTCTGGAAGGATTATATGGCGGACATTTATTCCCTGCCGCTTAATAAAGTTCCCAAAGGCATGCGCATTGAATGGAGGACCCCCCTAAAACATCTGGTAATCCGTATATAGCAAATCAAGTAACAAATTTATTTAAAACTTTACCCCAATCTTCAGTTCAATTTCAACCCATTTAGAGTCATTATCAACCACTAACAGATAGAGGAAATGGCTCTTATGTTGGGCTATGGATCTAAGATTGAGCCCATCGCTTAAAATCTGCTCTTTATTATACAGGTACAACAAATATGTTTTGGTATAACATTCATCTACTACTTCCAAATCCTGCTGGTTAGCATACACATCAATGTTCTTTTGCTGGCCAAGCATTTGTCATGAATGAAATAAAATTTTGCAAAAACTCATCCTCCATCGTTTAACTAGCAATTGATATAATTTCAGTATTAATCCGGTGATCGTTAAATAAAAACACAACTGGTTTCATCTTCAGTCAATTATATTCTTTTACATCACTTCACTCGAGTGTGGATCCGAGCTATACGCTCTCTTACTCTCTCGACTCTCATCCATTCGAAGGTAACGGTCTGTTTTGCCGGTTTTGCCTCACTACAAAACATCGAAATGGCATTGCCTACTGCACCGTTACAGCTCCTCTACCCTTAAGCTAATACTTAAAATCCTCAGAAAATTTCAAATTCAAAACCTACTTAAAATCATATGAGTTCAGAGAGCAAAATCGAATTCTAATGCAAAATCTCAAAATAATTAAAAACTTGAATCTTCGACAACTATATTAATAGTATTCAAAATCTTCTTTCCTTTTCTTCTTAAATTTTCTTTTTGAACGTCGAACTTCGTCGGTCGGAAGACCATTCTGCTGATGGCTCGCTGAGGTGACTTCTTCCCCCGAAAAAATAAAAGATTCGGCCGCGAACCCATAAAAATCAGAACTAGATTCTGAGACGTTCGAAAACTCTTCTTCGTCATCTTCTCTGCTGCGCTTGCTACTGTGATTTGTCGATGGCTCTGAATGCGTTTGCTGCCCAAATGGATCAGTCGATAAAGGTACACTCTCTCCATGGAAACAGTGATGCCACATATGCAGATTTATCTGTAATCATACAGATTTTTGTCAATATTTTGATACAGATATCTGTATATACAGATTACAGATTTTTCAAAAATATACAGATTTTTCAGATTTTTCAAATAAGGGGAAAATATGTTATACTATTTTTTATATTTTTTTAATTCCGAATAATAATCTTTTCTTGAATTCAATCTGAGCATCAAACATAAATCGTCTTTTTCACTAAATAAATTATCATTATTTTAGCTTCGAATGGACTTGGAATCTTTTGAATGGACTTCTGATGTTCAGATGCTTTGATTTCTCGTTGAAAGAAATAGTAGTTTCCTTTTCTATTTGTCGAAGAGTCAACTGGGTATATTGATATTTGATTAACAAAATTTCAGAAATAAAGAATATTGCAAGGGGCAATCAAATCTGCACACTGTGCCGAAACACAGCATGACACATTGTTCGGCACATTAAGGCACACTTTGACAAGGAAGACACAAACAATATAATATAAAACGGCACCACTGTTGAGAGTTGACATTTTGCCAATCGTTTCTAAGGTTTACTACTCGGTCAAAACTGTGTTTACTCACAAACGTGGGAGAATGTCATAAATAAAACTGGTGATACAAGGATTCAATCAAGAAGTTGTAAACGACAAACGGATACAAACTGGTGTTGGGGATCATTCGAAAAAATCTGGAAGTATTGTCTGAATCGTGAATCTCTTCAAACCTAGCAAAACCAAGTCCGTCTCTTCCGAATTCCACAGCAAAAATCACAGCGGATCGTGTTTCCATCTAGAACAGCTTCTATCAGAGCCTCACTTCAGTCGAGTTCATCTATGTACACCATGGCCGGTCCAGAGCGTCTTGTCGATACGGCAGTCAAGACGGTTAAAACGGGTTTCCTCTAGAGACGATTCGTTTTCGATTGAGGATGAAATCATTGTGAATAATGCCCGATGGTTGCCTTTGATGATAAATTCGAACGGCCACACCAACAATTTTATCAACATCAAGCAAATGGCTCCCAACTATACAACAGGGATGGCAAAACACCTACACTATGCTGTTATTCGTATGAAAATAAGAGTACCATGCATCCTGCGAAGATCGGATTTAATTGTGGAACGATGAGCATCGGGCGTCTATAGTTTGAGGAATCTTCATATTCACTATTGGAAAAGTTCACCAAAACGCACTAGGACTCACAAACTTTTTCCATGATGAACTTCGTGAAATATCGTGAAAAATTTTCCAATGCTGCTCACATTCTAGCCCACATGCTGTCCCACTGGAGGCTTTATTCCAGAACACACTTCTTATTTTTAACATAACATTTGATACTGTCGTGTGTATCCAATCTCGAAGCGTACAGCGAAGGATCAGAGCAATATCTTCTGCGAGAGTTGAGGTACATCAACAATTTTGTTATGCATAATGAACAATAAAGAAGAAAACAAGCTTATCCTAGGGGCGGCCAGATTTGGCTCCCGGTCTTGCCAAGTATCTTCGGGACGGAAATTTTCACATTTTCTCCTGCGTTTTTCCTCGGATATTCTTGTCAGTCATTAGTCTTAATTGATAGGACAACCACAGGACTTTAAAGCGGTGTCCATAGAACATTGAAAGGTGTATCTGTAATGCTATATGCTCTTAAATCACGAATCGCCCACGTTTGTCATCTGTGTGGAGCTGATTGGATTGGGCGGTATCTTCTCAAGTTCTGTACAGATCTAAGGCGCCTGATAAAGTGCTTCCGCTGAAGTCTGCGGTGGCTGACAATCCTATTTTCAACGTATGACAGTTCATCAGGGGACGGCATCATAATCAGCGATACGATAGACTTGGGTTATATCTTTGAGGACACGCACTTCTGAGTCGATCAGATTATTTAAAACTGGTTCGACGATGTTGCTCCAAGCGTGGGATTGAACTATGCTTGGTTTGATGGTTTGCAGTTCAACTTCCACCTCCCGACCCGCTAACGATCTAATGAGAATGGAGGTGAATGTCTATCATGATCCATTAGATAAATTGAGAATGTAAACAAAATTACAAAAGTCATAAGTTTCAGGGTTGCCACACACCTTGATAAGCATACTTTAATTGTCCTTGATAGGTACATTCGGCAGAGCGCTTGGCACAGCTTTTGACACAACTAGTAACTCGGCACGAATTAATGTGTGCAGAGTTGAACACCCCTAGGAATATTGCATACAATTCGACTAAACTTTCAGTAAAAGGTTTGTGTTAAAACTTATTGAAAAATTACGGAGTTGAAAAAATAACAAATGTCCAGATAAAGGTTTTCATAATTACAGACATACAAAAAATAAAATTCTAGAAATTGTGATAGTTGCTTCATTAAGAAAATCTTCAGCCCGAAACAGATTTGCCACAACTGGAACTTAATGTTTTATATTTTCAATCTATAGAAAAGATACACATAACGTAACAAAAATTTTGTAGGATTTGGGGATTTTTCAAATAGACAAATTCCTTAGAAAGCAACCATTAGTAATTTTTCAAGATTCTAAACTTTGAACAAAGTCATTCTGAACTATGAAATTACTCAATGGAGATTTACGTAAAGCTGCACTAAGACCATAATAAAGAAATTTTACAGATTTGTTTACAGATTTTTGTCAGTCAGATACATCACTGCATGGAAAGCAAAAGCTCTAGTTGCTTTCCGGCAAGAGGCTGGCACAATTTTTAACTGGCGCTTGTGCGCTGAAACGACCCTGCCTCCCAGAGAAACGCTTCAAATCAATAACTGTCTCCTCGTCATTAATCGCACTGATGTACTCCGTTGCCGCAGTCGGTCTCGCAAAAACATTTCTCCATCCAGCTTAAAAAGTGTCCAACCATGTGCGTCCCATCAAAGGAACAAAATCTTTTTCGCAACGTAGATTTACCAAGTAAAACTGCCTATCAATGTCTCCTAGCTGTACCGACACCTCAACTTTTCCTAAAACTTTCAGTTTTTTACCATCCATAACAACTAGACGCTTGTTGCATGCCTTCACAGAAAGATTCCTAAAGTTACGCAGAAACAAATCCTCAGAAATTACACTTTCCGCTGATCTGCAGTCTATCTCCATAGTCATTCTTTTGTTTTCAATTTTTAAATCAACATAACAAGGTACATTAATTTTGTTTACAGTCGAAATCAATAAACAAGGAGAATCTTCATCAGAATCAGTCTGCATATCCTCCTTTAGTCGCTTAAATAATCCTGAAGTTCCTGAATCGGCCGGTTTAGGTGAATCAATAAACTTTACACTGGATTTGAATTTGTGAGGGCTTTTGTTTTTGAGCTTGTAACAATACTTCCTGACATGACCTTTCTTCTTGCAATACGAGCACAAAAACTCTTTATCGAAATTACTGTTTCTTCTATGGCCATATCTTCCACCACTTCTGTTTCTAAAAGAAAATGATCGATTTCTGCTGTCACTTCTACTTCTACTTCTGCTTCGGAAATTTGACCTACGTGGTGTAAGGTCTTGTCTTTGGCCCAAACGAGCTACCACACTACCTCTTCTTTCATCGTCGCTTCTCAAAAATTGAGTTCTATCCGAAGCTATCTCCTGATTAACAATCATTTTCTCCGCTTTAGCAACAGAAAGATCATCCTCATCGAACAAACGTTTTTGTAGTTTCCGATCATCAATTCCTATCACCAATACATCACGAATGGCCCTATCTTTGAACTCACCATACGCGCAATGCTCGGCCAAATGTTTAACATCAAGCACAAAATCAAGCGTCTTCTCAAACTGCCCTTGTCTACGCGTCCAAAATTTAAAGCTATGTATCACATCGGAGTCTTTTTTGTCATACCGCTGCTTCAATTTTTCCGTTATTTGTTTGTACGTAAGATCCTTTAAACTCTGTCCGGGAAACAAAAGTTTTAGCTGAGAAAACACTTCAGTCCCACAAACCGCCAAGAAAGAAGTTTTATATTTAGCTACCGTATAATTGTTGTGTTCAAACATCCATTCTAATTGTTATAAATACTGCGAAAACGGAATGGTTCCTGGGATAAAAGGTTCAGAGGTTGGATTGATAGACATCCTGAAGAAATTTTATTCACCATGCACACAACTACCCTAGTCGTGGAAAAAAAAAATCACAAGTGCAGCCAAAAACAAAAACTGGCTGACACTTACAGCAAGCAAAAATGATCCTCAGCGCAACGTCGAACTAAGCAGCAATCCTCACCAACAGCAGCAAACTCCTTACAGCAGCAGTAGCAAAATTCAGCAACAGCAGCAACTACTCCTAATCCAACAGGTCGATGAACTTTCACTACACTTATGCCTGATCTTGCTTGGATATTCCAAAGGTCAATAACCTTTGCCGGCAATGCACAAACATGCATATGCACCCTGCGGTTGCACTCAACGGAACAGCAATTGGAAGCTCACAGGATTCACTCGAACCAAACACCGTCAAATCGCCGAAAAAAACACTTTACCGTGTTCACCCAGCGGCGTCGTCTCCCGGTGCTCACTGTATGAACAAAAGGGGACAGACAAAATGGTGTTTTTTATTTTTGTATATTAATTTATTTGATAAGGCTCAACCGAATTAACTTAACAGAGCCGAGGATTCATGGTCACTATACAATACATCTTAAAGCTATAGTCAAAAGGTACAACACAATAAACACTTTATCTTCCGCTATCCAAAAAGCCTCCTCCATCAGAAATGGAGCCGCTTCCAGTAGTTTCATTATATGGCATATTTTTGTACGCCAACGAGGGTCAGAGCGCGTCAATTGCAGCAATGGACGCAACACGTGGTCAGCACTCACACACTCATCACGAAACGGTTGCTTTCCAAAGTCGACGACGCATCGACCGAAAGAACTGCTGATGAAGAACAATGAGGAGGACCACACAATGGTTGCTGCCGAGTAAACAAACGATCGCGTAGCACACATCGAGAGTGGCCTGCTTTTGTCGACAGCCGAGTGAACACTGACAAAATGGTGTAGCAAACTGCTTTTTATATGCACACAAAAGAAAATTGTTTAATTGTTGGCTAGCAAAATGGTGATTTTCTCTAAATGTGCGATTCCCTTCTAATTTCAATTTCAATAGCTTAAGGTCACCGCACTTCGCAATATTGTTCTAATCAGACAAAAAGAAATTAAGTACAAATGTACTGCCTGACGAACAGAAATTGGTCGAGAAAAAAAAATTATGCTACGCATAAAAATTGATTCAACCAGCTATAGGATAAAACTGATAAAAAATTAAAAAAAAAACTTACAATCTACAGTAGGCCACGCACGAAAATTGCCAGGAAATTTTTCTTCCGCTTCCACACGCGAACTTACTTCGCACTAGAATTCACTGTACAAAACCCACTTTATCTTCGTCGCCACCAGAATTCCTTACCAAAATTGAGATGAAAACTTAAAACCCCGTTTTTGAGCATCAGAAGACTGCAAGCCACATAACCTCTAACATAGTTCGTAACAGTCGATCCCGCCAAGATTGAAACTATTGTTTAATTCTATATCGCATTCATCAGGAACAGCATGGTTTAAAGGAAAACGTGAACAAAATTCAGTGTTTCTCAAGCGTTTTGAGGGCCTATTCTGAATCTCAAATTCATAAATTGATAGTTGTAGCACAAAGCTCTGCAATCTAGTAGTGTAAATTGAATTCGTTCCTTCTGTACCGAAAATTCCGACCAATGGCTTATGGTCTTATGGTATACACACATTTGTGAAACATCTTTACGGTGCAAACCAAGGCTATTGCTTCCATGTGCAGAATTTGACATTTTTGTTGGGCATCATTTTTGTTCAGCGAAAAGGATGTAAATTAGATTGGTTTCTCAATTCCATCAATCAAATGCGCCATTGCACCACCTAAACCATACATAGAAGCGTCAGAATCACTTCACCTTGAGTGACAAGTTGTTACTTCTCTTCGTTTTCGTGCTTCCCCTAGTGCCTTTTTACTTTCCTTGAAAGCTTTGTCGCAGTTGTAATTCCAATTGAATTTTACGTCAGTTTTCAATAAATTAAACAATTAAGCTTTGACAGTAAACTAAGAACAAATTTAAGGTAATAATTGATGATCGCAGCACTGGATGATGTACCTTATGGTAACTGGTTGTAAATGTTATACAATAGTATTAATTACCATAAATTCTTTAGATCTTTCTGACAACGACAATTGAGTATCAGCACCCTCAAGACTCTAATGAACAAAAACCTACCCAGTCAAACCGACTAGCAAAAACTTCATGAGTTGTTGGCAACGGATAAGTACTTGTTAACTTGTTAAGCGAAACTTTACAATCCATCACCAGCCGTATTTCATTATTTTTCTTCATTACCACAATTATAGGAGAAGCCTATTCACTCGTCTGTATTGGTGTTATTACCTTTTCATTTTCTAATTCTGTTAAATATTCCACAACTTTAAGCCGTCGTAAACCGTAAGGCACGTCATGCGCTTTCTCAAAAATTAGGATCACAGATTTCAAAACCAAATCCGTCTTAAAACCCGAAGAGTCAACTGAATACTTTAAAATTTGACTAGCGTAATATCAGAAATAAATAATTTTCTATGCAATTCTACTAAACATCCAAATAAAAGTTATGTGTTGTGACAAAATACAATAAAGCTGATAAAACATATGAACACGATTGCATGTAGAGAAATACAGATGAAACCATCCCAAAGTGTTTCACAAAAAAATACTGAATACACTTAGGTTCGAGGAACAGCTAGCGAATTCAATATCCTTTTAACCTGCCAAATGATAAGATACAGTTGAAATTTGTTTTGATAAGAAGAATGTGAGAAACAATTGAATTTGAAACATCTAGCATAACATTTTACAACTAATACTTCGTTAAATTTTAATGCTTATTTTTCATGTTCTAAAATTTTTGAGTAAAAAAAATACAAAGGACCTGACAAAGATTTTCGTAATCTCGGATAAAAACCCAAATTGATCCACCGGGCAGGTGAATAGAACCTTTGTTACCCAGTATAATCTCGTTTTTGATATTATCCAGACATATACGAGGCATTAATAGATTTATTTTATTAGTCTCAGTCTCTGCACTGCTCAATTGCTGCATACAAAACAGTAATTGCTAGTTTGAATTGGAGTCCAAATCATCAGAGCTTTATGACTTTATACTTAATCTGTTTTATTGTGCTGTACATACTTTAAGAACAAACTTATTATTGATGAATCTACGTTACGGTCGGCCAGTAGATGGAAATGATGTGAAAATGATAATGACGTTTTGCTAGCTGTCAAATCGTATGGAATATTTTTTAGTACATCATCACTTTTGTGGTTTTGGATTTCAAACCTAGGTGTCGCATGCACTGGTGCAGTTTTGCGTAAATTCATCAATATACAATCTTATTATATTGCAATAATATTTGGCGAACCAATAAAGTTAAATAATCAATCAGCCCGATTCTCTTCATCGGGCTATCGCGAATAACCCGACTGCAAATGAATTTCCCATTACGTGTGTTGATTCAGGTGCAACCTAACTATAGTCGCTATATTTATAGTCTGGCGGATAGAATTTCGATCTATCAAAAAGCGGAACAAACTCAATATATTGTAGACCAAAAATTGAAAACATAGTATCAAGTTTTATAAACAAAACGTTGATTATGCTTTCCTCGCCAATCGAACACGCATCATCGGATAGGGGAAATTTTCTCAAAGATGGTGTTAGTTTGCGTAGGCGTGCCTTAAGTCACGAGAAAACGGGTTCCGAATGTTTTGTTCGCATTAGCTGATGTGCTGTTGGTCGTGATTTGACAGTTCAATTGGTCAAACAGCTATTTGACAGCTCAATTGGTTCCCGAGATTCTCTTCGCCAGGCTATGAATATAGCGACTATAAAGCTAACATCATCTTCTGTCGAACTTCTTGTGAGCTTAGCGAGAAATTAGAGGCCGAGGATAGGCCCTTTTCAAATGTTCCGTGAGAATACAGAATAAAATTCGAAAAAATGTGGCACCATTGCCTGCGGCACCCCCAACTGCTACGCCAGCCGGACTGGTCGGTCAGAATTTCCAGGTTTGTTTCACGATGTAGCAGTTCCAATAGCGATTTTTTTAAAATGAGTGTGATTTATAGACCAAGGCTTAAAGGGCCAGTTACACTATCCTCCTTGTGAATATATTGACATGTGTAACGTCCACTTTAGATGTATAGAGCTTTTTGATGTTACAATCTAGTTTCCTCTATATTGTTTAGCCCTACTTCTAATGGAAATGAGTAGATCTTACTTCATGTTTTTTCCAGTTTTTTCGCGCTTTTACAAGAAAAAAATGCCAGAATGTCATAACACCAACAATTGGATTTTCTAGGTCTATTGGTACTACTACTAGACTGTGTAAAATTTTCGTAAATTTTCCTCATTTTCCAACAGATTATTGAGGCTTTTATTTGTGTTGATCTCATCGGCCGTGCACAAATTTGAAGGGACAACATCTGACTGGTCTTATAGCAATGTGATACAGAGAGAGGTGAAGCAGATCGTGAAATGTGATTGTATTAGTAAACCAAAAAATCAACGTAAACGCAAGTAGTGACGTCACTAATTGCTTGTATCGTACAGGGGTTTTACTCGCACAACTTAACCGATTGCTTCACCTCGGTTATCCAGCTCATTGGTCTTATAGAGCTTCTCGACGTCTAATCGGCGCACACTAGTGTACCATTTAAGTCCAACGAGTACGAGCAAGAGGGTAACAGATTAGTGGGAATATACACCGTCGATTCATACATGTGTGATAGATAGAGAAAGACGATTCAGCATCGAAAAGGTTTATTGGAATACGTAGGGTAGGATGGTTCAAAACGCACCCCTGGGGTAAAATGGCCCTGCGCTGTTTTTCATAGCTTTCTGATTGTAAATTCGTGAATTTATAAATCAGCATTGCTAGTTCAGTGCTTGAACTAACATTCTGGCACATGATATTTCCAGAATTAGTAATGGATAAGCATCGAAAAACTGCACGGGGCCATTTTAGCCCAAGGGTGCATTATGGACTATTCTCCCCTACATTCCACGATTTTGCGTCCCATTTCTTCTTCTCATCATAACGCCCAAACTAAACATAAAGCCTTCTTCTGACTTAAAAAAAAAAAAAAACCAGGGGTTAACCGACATGCACGTATCAACCATATTCTTGATTTATTATTGCAGGTATCATACGATGTCGTAATTCAACTGTCGAGCCAGATCGCGCCGAGTTCTATTTTTTCTGTAGGTAGATATGGATGAGGTCTTTCCACTGCTGCAAATTTCACGTTGATGGGTTGTACCGTTGATTTGTAAAAAAACGTTAACTAAAATCATTCTATCCTGTAAATCTCCGGAACCGGAAGTCAGATCGGTATGAATTTTTTTCCCCAAGTAGATATGGATGAGGTCTTTCTATTGTTAAAGAAATCATGTTGATAAAGTGTACCGTTGATTTTTAAAAAATCGTTCACTAAAATCATTCTGGCCTATATATCTCCGAAACCGGAAGTCAGATCGAGAAAAAATTCAATAGCGATCAATGGCGCAATAGGGCCTATCAAACGAGATATCAACCATATTGATCGCATGAGCCATCTCGAAAAAAGCTTGCCTAGATGAAACGCGTCCACAGACGCACATACAGACATCAGCAAATTTCACCTTGCTGGGTCGATTTTTCATATTCAATTTGATTCTACGATGTCGTAATTAAACTGTCGAGCCAGATCGCGCCGAGTTCTATCGATTGAGAATGTTTTATACAGGTGAGATAGCTTGTGTGGATGGCTATCGGGCGCAGACGGTAGGACGTGTGAAAATCGATTCTAATACCTATGTTACGCTAGTAACAAAGGTAAAAAGATTCAAGTTTTACGAAAATGTGATTGTTTCTTCATGACATTTTTGTTCAGGTTTGTCTCTCATTACTAGGACTTGATTTTTTTGTAATTTTAGACTTGTAAAAAAGATACAAATCATTTAAAAGAATCAAGATTCAGGATTTCGAGGTCTTTTAAATAGATTAAGTCTTAAGAAAGCAAACTTAAGCCATTCTTCAAGATTCTAAACTATGAAAAACTATTTATGAACTTCAGATGAACTTAAAGTATATTTTCGACGATCCGCAATAAGATAATACTTTAGAATTTATACAGATTATTTTACTGATTTTTGCCAGCCAGAAACAGATTAAAAAGAATCCTGATAAATGTGGGCGTCTTAGTGAAATACCTGTATAAAGAGAGAACGAAGGATTAGTAATTTCCATTTAATTCCACTACCTTATTTGCTTAGCAAATGACGTTTCTCCAAAGCAAATGACGAAGAAAACTTTGCCTTTATATGATCTTTATTTCTTGAATTTGTGTGGTTTACATGTATAACTTATCAAGTGACACAGATGCGTCTTTTCAACTTTAGTTCTTTTGAATTTCAATTATTATTAATTACAGTTTCTAGTCCTATCAGGCCCGTTTTAGAGAATCACTACCTTGGTGGGATCGGCTTGTTTTAAATTGACAAAGGAAACTACTTATAACTTCTATTTACAATTAAAACTAACCTAACCTACAACTACTATTTACACCTAATCTACTTTATACAAATTGCTTATCAAAGCATGTTCTGATAAATTACATTTTTGTGCAAATTTAGTCTTAATTTTGTTAGTTCTGGAATCTATTTTGCAATGCCTACCTCTTCGTGTAAATTTGTTATTCTAGTGTCGAAAGGACGATCAAGTACCATCCTCAGCACTCTATTCTGAGCGACCTGGATTTTGTTCCTGTGAGTCTGTGCACATGATTCCCAAACCGGAGCTGCGTAGAGGATCGCAGGTGCAATGATTTGTTTGTAGACAGCCTGTTTGTTCACCCTTGAGAGGCGGGATCTGCGGCAAATCAGCGGATACAGACACCTAACCAAGGCAGAACACTTGACTACTGCTTTCTCTACATGCGAACGGAGTAGGAGCTTTTCATCGAACAACATCCCGAGATAGGTTACTTCGGAAAGCCACTCAAGCCTTGTGCCATCTATGATTACAGTACAAGAGGGAGCCGGTTTTAGTTTGGGTGATTGCCGATGGAGGAACACGATTGTTTGAGTTTTGGAGGCATTGATTTTAATTTTCCACGTGGTAGCATAATCAGCAAAGGCGTTAAGACATCGTTGAAGTTTGTTCGTTATTTCGCGAGGCATCCTATCTTTGAAGGCTATTGCGGTAAAAGGAAAAACATGGAACCGTCTCCGAGGGGAATGCATCCATAAATTAGATAAATTACGATTACACGACAAGTAAGGTCGACTCAAAATTGAAATTAGTTCACTCATAATCTTGAAAACGTAGTTAACTCATAGACTGCGTAAAATTTTCCGAGCTTTTACAGGAATTTGATTTCTCAATTGAGCAAAATCTCGACATGAGCCCCATGGTGCAATTCCCAGTCATGATATCACATGAAAGTTATGTGAAATTCTAATGAACATTTTCCTTTGGATATGTGATTTATTCTTTGAATGTATATTTCTAGAATGAGTAAATTTTCTGTCAATTTTTGTCATATTCGAAAAAAATTATGAAACTCGGAAAATTTTACTAACTTTTCTAGAGTTTGAGTAATTTAAACTTAAATTTGAGTCGATCTTATATGCCATGTAGTGTGGAAATCCGTTACTTACTTAGTACTGGTCCTTTTTCACGCCAGCAGCGGGGGAACGAGCACATTTCAGTGATAGATTCAACTTTCCACCACCTAAATATGGAGAAGTCGACAATTAAAAGTGCAATTTATAAGCTTATTAATACGATTCTAAACACTTCGTGCTCAAAAAGTGTTGATGAATTAGGATCAGGGTTGCTGAAACGATTCAGATAGGAAGGAATATCGAGATAAAGATAATCGAGAAATGGAGAGTACTGTACAGCAAAGCAAAGACATGTCTGTATATCTGGCATCTCTGAGACTCTGACCCATAAAAATAAGAGTTCTAATTTTCTTCGGGCCAACCTCTAGATTTAAGCCTTTAGGTGACAAAACCGTTCTCTAAAAGTTTAAGCTCATTTAGTTGTAGGTTTAGCTGGCGCTTTCAGTTTGAATTTTGTATGGGGATTTTGGATAAAATATGATTTCAGATTTTCATAACTTGTAGTTCAAACAATGAGTAACAACTTGCCTGAAGACTACATTATTAATCCGGTTAGTTCTATTGAGATATTCGCTTTTGAATGTGAATGAGCATTTCATATATGAAAATTTCAACCAAATCCCCTATACAAACATTAAATCAAAACCACCAGCAAGGTTTCAAATACTCATTTCAGCTAAAATATTTTTTTTCGGAATAATACAACCAAAAGATGGTATGATGACATGTTTTACTTGTAACTTACAAGAAGAGGTTACACAGTATGCGTTTGAAACATAAAACCTGTAAATTTTGCTTTCTATGAGTCACAATCAGCGATTTGTTGATCACTGAGTGAGTGAGTGAGTGCGTGAGTGAGTGAGTGAGTGAGTTAGTGAGTGAGTGAGTGAGTGAGTGAGTGAGTGTGTGAGTGAGTGAGTGAGTGAGTGAATGAGTGAGTGCGTGAGTGAGTGTGTGAAAATTCGCTGATTGTGAATCTCATGAAGTGAAATAAACTGGTTTAAAATGTCAAACACATTCTTTTAAGAGATGAACTAGCCTATGGCTAAAAATCTCTCTAATAAAGAAAAAAAATCAAACACATTCTCTGCAACCTCTTATTGTATCTTACCTATTCAAAATATAATCATAGCATCTAATTATTTCATAATTGAAAAAAATAGTTTTAGTTGAAATGAGTATTTGCAACCTTGATCACCAGTCCGTGTTACAAAAAACAGCTGAAACATTCAGAGAGTGGTTATCTCACCTACTGACACGAGTCTGGATGTTGGCCTGTGGAAGTTTTTTAGTGGTAATCTACCCAACTAACAATTTTCACAATGTAAACGCTTTACTCATTTCATTTATACAGTCTCAAGCTGTATTCAAACGTTATACGATATGAGGAAACCTTTACTCAACCTCTATACACGCAAATCTGGCGAACTTAGTCAGCTACTTATGGCTGTTGGAACAGTCGGGAGAAGCTCTTATTTCATATCCATTAACGCTTCTATACAGCTGTTATCCTGCTGTTTAGTTGTGTGTGAACTTGAAAGGCGCTTATTCAACCTTTTTTCCCGGTTGTCCAATAATCACTACACAGCTTTTATCTTGAAGCCGGGTTAAATACTGTTTACGCTTTTTTATGAAGGAATTTATTGAGCTTATTTTGCTGTGAATCAAATTAATCGAAATTAGTTACAAATCATCACCCTGCACCGGAACCTGGAATCGAACTCGAGACGGCCTCATTGGCAAACCTTGACACTACCAACTGTGCCACGCAAACACTTTGAACTTATGTAAACAAATCAACATTCCCTTCTACAACAAAATCGCTGAGTAGAGGCTTTATAATAGTGCACATGAATCACTTTTCTCGACTAGTTATAAAAGAGCAGAGTAAAAGCTGTAAAACTGCACACGTCTAAAAATAAACCTAGTTGACTGTGAAAATGCTTCCGAAGTTGCTCTAACACAGTTTATAAGCTGAGTACAGGTTGTTTAATTGTTGAAAAGGCACTTTTGATGTTTATGTTATTCAGCAAGAGTTGTTGGTAGTGTAGAAGCCATCAAATGAGTAATATATTCACTTTGTTAGCTTTGTTTTGGAGCTACAAGTGGAAAGTTGATTAGTGTGTGTATAGGAGTGACATTAGCGTTTATTGGCTGATGTTATTCAGTGCGACTGACAAATTGAATAAAGGTTGTGAGAAAGTTGAGTAAACGCTCTTCAAAACTATTTTGCTAGCTTTTGCTTGTAGCTGTATCTGCAGCTCCTTTTCATCTATTTTACAGCACAACGCTGGAAAAGTTGGCCTACAAAGCTGAAAATGTTAGTTTGTTAGTTGATACGTTGCATAAGCCGCCTGAATTTAGTTGCAATATACGAACAAAATGGACATATAAATTCAAGAATGAATATCTCCATAATTCTAACTTGAATCATGATGCTGTCTTCAGCAAAGTTGGTTATTATAAAATAAGCTACATGTGCTGAAATTCTGAGCTTAAGCCAGTTTGCTGAACCAGTTTTATGCACGAATGAGTGAAAGGATGTTATTTCTCCATAAATTTCGAAAAAAAATCCCCATACAAACTTTAAGTCAAAAGCACCAGCTCGTGTTACATCCGAATGAGCTGAAATTTACAGAGAGTGGTTTTCTCACCTAATGGCACAAATCTAGGGGTTGGCTTGTTGAAAAAAAATATTTAAAAAAATCTCCTATATACATGTCGGCCAATCTAGCAACTCATTGATGGGTAACAGATACTCATTAATGGGTAAAACAAATTTGGGCAATAATGAGTAAAGCCACTTTTCATTAAAATTGGTCTTTTTTTTAATTTTTACAATCAAGTTAGCATGTAGAATAAAAATTAAATAAAAAATAAGTGCACAGTGTTGTCACCTTTGAAGTCTTAAATGTTGATGCTAGTTTCTTATTGAAACTGAAAAGAATGTTCAGATTCGGCAGAGTATGTCATTTACATTACAAACACCATTCCAAACAAAAGTCCTATCATAGCTGTCCCGAAGATTAAATACTACAACGATATTATCATTCAACTCTGACGGTTGCATGCATTTATTATCCCTCATCACAAACTTGCAGCAGCATTTAATATATAGATTGAAAAACCCACCAACTAGTGCTCTACTGCGAAAAAAAACTTACGTTCAATGGTTATACAACTTTCCGAAATCCATTTTCTGCTTAATGTATTAAACTGCTAGCAGCTCATTTGAATAATTAATAAGAAAACCACCTCCCTCCCCTTCATGTTGATCCAAGCTCTTGCCCCCTCTAAAACTGAGAATCCGGTTGTTGTTTTCACCAACTATACACAAGAAGGTGAGTGAATGAATGGTTCTATAGAAAGCGTTGATTTATGACGAAAAACTTTCCAGATGCCTTCGTACCACTAGCTGCCTAGGTCCGGGAGAAAGCGTTAGGGTAAATGCTCCTATACTTGCGGTTAGTTAGAAGCGTTGGGTTCCATGGAGCCTCCACTAGCTACTATAAGGAACCTAACGATTCTAACGTACCGCAACTATAGGAGCGTTTACCCTACTGATGTTCATTCACTTCGTCTTCCATCGTCGTCGTCTTGTAAAAAGGCAGCCACTGCGGCCCGAAAGTGAGCTTTTTCTCTCTCTATTAGTTGAAATCTCGTAAACCGCAAAACATAAATAAAACATTAATCCTAAAAGTAGCGCAACGTGAAGTGGCTCAGATATTCTACCAGATACTGCACGGTTGTGGTAGATGATGAAGAGAACCGGAGAAGGGCGCTGCGTTGAGCTTGAAGGTCTGGACTCATGGGGAACGAGACGGTGTAGTTTCTGTTTTAGCTATTCTTTTTTTTCAATTTGCTCAAGCTTATACATCCGCATAGGAAGCTTCCATGTTTTATTTTGCCTCTTGATACGACTCCTATATTTTACTAAGAACAAAGTTGAGATACCCAAAATATTGTTTATTTTTTTTTATTTTTCGAAGAGCTTTCTTGGAGTGCGGTGTAGCCGGTGTAACTAACTACATACAAAAATAGGCACTGAGTGGAACATTAGTTTTAACATTTCCCAAGGACGTGGAAACACAACAAGGAATCTACTCGTGTTTCAATAAAACTCAGTTTGTTTTGATGTGATAACATGAGCGTTGTACAACATTTAAATCGATTTTACGAATGCAACTTTCGATTCGGTTTATCAGCTGATTACAATTCTTGGCCCTTCAATTGTTTTTGTACACCAACGAACTCATATTTTCAAAAAAAAAATCATCAATTTGGGCGACACTGAGGCAAGTTTGCGATTGCGGTTTTGTTTTTGGTATATACGGGATGTTTTGGTTTTCCAAGAAGGTTATTGTTTTATTAGCATAATGCGATGATGCGTTATCCGGCCAAAACACTGTGTGATATTTTTTAAGGAATGGAATCAATATTTTCTTCAATCATTTGGCTATCAACGGATTGGCATTGGTGTACCATGCAAAACCGTTGATAGCCAAACCGTTAGGCTTGAACTATGGCTTAGAAATTCCTCTCTCCGATATGGCGATATACAGCATCACTTTCTGTTCAAACTTGTGTTTGAGCTTGAATCTTACATTTAGAGATGTTGTATCGATCATTTCCAGGAATGTGAGATTTTGAGAGAGCAAAGTAAATTTCAATATTCCTATCCTTTTCAACGTTTTACAGATGTGAGGTTGCGTGCTCCTTGAACTTTTTCGGGGCGTCCCGCTAACTTATCGAATCTTAGTTGTTGAACGTAGGGTAGAGAACTACTTCGGCCTAATCGCCCATTTTGGCCCTATCGAGGAGAAATAAATCCATGATTTCACAGTTAATAAGTCAATTGTGCGATTGGTACGATACTTTAGTTAATAAGCTACCGAACGAAATCAATGAGAACGCGCGATATGAAGGTTTGCACCCATTATTCCCAAAAACAAAAGAAGCGCTCTATTTGCTGTCAGAGAAACATATGAGCTTTTCTCATGGAAACTCTACAGCTTCACGATTTAGCTACATGGGTCTCCTCCAGGGCTCATGTTTAAGCCCCCTTCTGTATAATTTCTACGTCAGAGAAATTGACAATTGTCTAAGGGACAACTGCACGTTGAGACAACTTGCAGATGACGGAGTAGTGTCTATGACAGGACCCAGAGAGGCCGACCTGCAAGGACCCTTACAGGATACCTTAGACAATTTGTCTACTTGGGCTATCCAGCTAGGTATCGAATTCTCCACGGAGAAAACTGAGTTGGTCGTTTTTTCTAGGAAGCATAGCCCAGCACAACCAAAGCTTCAACTTTTGGGTAAACCGATCACTCATTCTATGTCCTTCAAATATCTTGGGGTCTGGTTCGATTCAAAATGCACCTGGAGATCCCACATTGAGTATCTGAAGCGGAAATGCCAACAAAGGATCAATTTTCTCCGAACAATTACCGGAACGTGGTGGGGAGCCCATCCGCAAGATCTTCTAACGTTGTACCGGACAACGATTTTATCGGTTTTAGAGTACGGTAGTTTTTGCTTCCAGTCGGCGGCTAAAACGCACATCATCAAACTGGAACGGATCCAGTATCGCTGTCTTCGTATCGCGTTAGGATGCATGCACTCGACTCATACGATGAGTCTCGAAGTGTTAGCGGGCATGTTGCCACTATCTGATCGGTTTTCGGAATTATCCCTCAGGCTCCTCACCCGTTGTGAAATTTATTGGACTATTCGGAAGGGCAAAGAAGTTCGACTGAACGGTTTAGCGGTAGACAAATGACTAAATTTTCTTTATTACAGGTATCACTTATATACTAGAACAGGGAATCACTGGTTGCTTCGATTCGGATACTCTAACACTCCTCCTCGACATCGAATTCTGACTATTCGGAAGGGCAAAGAAGTTCGACTGAACGGTTTAGCGGTAGACAAATGACTAAATTTTCTTTCCAGTTCCAGTTTAAATGATCTTTATTTTAGTTTAACTTGGACGATTACCATATAAATTTTTACTAAGTGATTTAATTGCTTTCTTCATCTTTAGGTATGGGCAAAATTCAAAATTTGTTTAACAGAATTAGTCCTAGACTTAGTACACGGTCGACCACCTTGGTGGGATTGGTTTGTTTTGTTTTTAGAATTTGAAGAGAAACTACTTAATACTACTATTTACAGCTTAAAACTAACCTACTCTACTATATACACTTAACCTACTATGTACAAATTGCTTATTAAAGCATGTTCAGAAAGATTGCATTTTTGAATAAATTTGGTTGTCATATCATCAATTTTGGAATCTACTTTGGGAATTTCTGCCTCTTGATGGAGGTCTGCTATTCTTGTGTCGAATGGACGATCTAGGATCATCCTCAACACTCTATTCTGTGCAACCTGGATTTTGTTCCTGTGGGTCTGAGCGCACGATTCCCACACCGGGGCGGCATAGAAGATCGCGGGGGCTATGATCTGTTTGTAAACAGCCAGTTTGTTTTGCCTTGAGAGGCGGGATCTGCGGCAAATGAGCGGATACAAACACCTAACCAAGGCGGAGCACTTAACTAGGGTTTTCTCTATGTGCGAGCGGAACAGGAGCTTCTCATCGAACAACATCCCGAGATAAGTAACATCAGTGGACCACTCGACCCTTGTACCATCCATTATTACGGTACAGGAGGGAGACGGTTTAAGTTTTAATGATTGTCTGTGAAGGAACATGATCGCTTGGGTTTTCGAGGCGTTGATTTTGATTTTCCACGTGGTGGCATAATCAGTAAAGGTGTCAAGGCATCGTTGGAGCTTGTTCGTAATTTCACGAGGCATCCTACCCTTGACGGCTATCGCGGTGTCATCTGCAAACAGAAAGAACACGCAACCGTCTCCTAGAGGAGGGATGTCCGACGTGTAGATGCTGTAAAGCAGTGGTCCCAGCAGACTCCCTTGCGGAACACCTGCTGGGATCGGAAATTGTCCCGAAAGGGAACTATTCAACGACACCCTGAACGACCTTTGCTGGAGATAGTTACGGGTGATTTTCACAAGGTATGGTGGAAAGTTGGAGTTACAAAGCTTGTATATAAGTCCGTCGTGCCAGACATTGTCAAACGCCTTTTCGACGTCTAACAAGGCCATGGCTGTGGACTTGGATACAGCTTTGTTACTCCGGATGTTATTCATCACCCGCACTAGCTGATGATTGGTGGAATGCCCCTTACGGAACCCGAACTGTTCCGGAAGAAGAATGTCATGTTCCTCCACAAACTTATTTAGTCGGCTGAGGATCAATTTTTCGAACAGCTTGCTCAGCGCTGAGAGCAGGCTAATCGGTCTGTAGCTTGACGGTAGTGAAGGGTCTTTCCCAGGTTTGCGGATCGGGATGATTTTTGCCACCTTCCAGATGCTTGGAAAGTAGTGCAGCTCCAAGCATCTGTTGAAGGTGGCAGCTAGCAGCGAGTGCACCCTCGGGCTGAGATTTTTCAACGCTAGGTTGAATATTCCGTCAAACCCGGGAGCCTTCATGTTCTTACTGTATTTCAGCGCTGAGCAAATTTGTTCCTCTGTAATCCGTTCTTCTGGAGGGACGGCACAAGGGGAGGCATCTAACGTCAGGACGCACTGCGCAACCTGGTTCTCGAGTGGACTTGGGATTTTAGAGCCAAGCAAATGCGACTGGGCAATGTGCTCCCCAATCGCATTGGCCTTCTCTTCGTTGGTGATAAGCCGTTCGTCATTGACTCTAAGTGGTGGAATGGGCTTGGGGTGAGACTTCAACACCTTGGCAACCTTCCAGAATGGTCTGGAACGGTCGTCCAGGTTATGAACGAGTCGCCCGAAACTCTCGTTTCGGATTGAGACCATTCTGGAAGCGATCTGCCGATTCAGATCGACCATTTCGCATTTACACTGCAGAACCCCAGTCCGCTGAAACTGGCGTCTACGAACATTTCTGAGCCGAATCAAGAGTTTGGTGTGGGAATCAATTGCTTGAAACTTACCCCTCACAGGAACTCGTCGAACGCACTCTTCGTCAGCCACGGATATGGCTTGATGGAGACCCTCCAGGGCCCGGTCGATGTCCTCCACTGTGTCGAGCGGTGGGTTGACGTCGATGTGGCGGTCGACCACGCGTCGAAACTGGACCCAGTTGACTCGATGGTAGTCCTTCCGCTGGCACGGTGCAGGGGCCACGTTGTAGCCCAGCTCGGTCAGCACCGGTTGGTGGTCCGAACTCAGGTCGTTGACGGCAACCGGCTTGGCTAATCTGGTGTTTGCCAAGAACAGGTCCAGCGTCGATGGGTTGCCCGTCGGTGATGTGAAGGTTGGTTCGTCCGGAAACCAGACGGAATAGAGACCATGCTGGGAATGGTCAAATAGCAGGCGGCCGTTCTGGTTCTGCTGGTAGTTCCGCCAGGCCTCGTGCCGGGCGTTCAGGTCCCCTCCGATTACGAAGCGGGCATTGGTGCGGGTTATGATGGCAAGGTCGTTCTTGAACTGCTGTGCTGTACCATTGCTAACGGTACATTGCCGGGGACAGTAGGCGGCGATGAACCGGATGTTTCCGGTCGATGTTTCCACCTCTACGCCGACGGCCTCGATGATGGAAGTGCGGTAGTGGGGTAGGGTGCAGTACTTGATGCCTTTCTTGATGATGACCACGACACCGCCCCCCCTGGAGCTGGTGCGATCAAGCCGGACAATGCTGTGGTCGGGCAGCCAGAAGCTGTCACCGGTCTTGAGGTGGGTCTCGGTGAGAAGGCCCACGTCGATGTCGTGCTTGCGGAGGAAGTCTGCAAGCTCAATGTTTTTCGCCCCTACGGAGCGAGCGTTCCAGTTGGCGATCTTTATGGGTTCACGGTCCATAATTAGCGACGAAGGAGATGATAGCTTGGAGCTGTTGTGTTCTTGTTGCGCAGGTGCGCTTGATGATGATGGCCTGGGCCAACAGTGTGACGATCTCATCCGTTGACAGCGGAGAATCGTCTGTAGCTTCACCGGTTGTACCGGCCAATCCCGGAGCAGGGGGATCCGTCGATGGCCCGGAGGCTTGACCGGGTACTGCAGCGGCAGCCAACTGGGCAGCAGCCAACTGTTGGTTGAGCGGGAGCGGCGGCAACACTGGAATTGGCCGTGATTGGACCGGTGATAACGGAGGAAAGTTCTGCGCGTTGTTTTCTGGAACCTTCTTGCGACCGGGCTGGCTGTTGGACGAGGCCTTCTTCCGGATCTCGGCGTATTCGGCCCGCTTCGGACAGGCCTTACTCGTGGCCTTGTGGGCAGCACCGCAGTTGGCGCATGTGGGAGCGGCTTCCTCGATGCTGTCGCAGTCGTCGATCTTGTGGTTTTTGCCGCATTTGATGCAGCGGCTGGCCATGCGGCAATTCCTGGTGCCGTGCCCGAACAATAGGCAGTTCGAGCACTGAGTGACGCCACGGTGGGTGGGTTTATACCGCTCCCACTTCACTACGATGTGGAACAGTGTGCGTGTCGTCTGGAGATCCTTCACGGTTGTGGAGTTCTTCTCCAGATGGACCAGGTAGAGCTGGTCACGATACTTGATGGCCTTGCTGCGGGTCATCTTGTCGATTTCGACCGGCTTGAGGCCGTTCGCCTTAATCTCGTCCATTAAGGTGGTGGTGTCCATGTCGTGGAGCCCGCGCAGCACCATTTTCAGCGGCTTGGTGGCCTCGATGTCGTGGGAGAAGTACTCCAGCTTCATTCTGTCCAAGAGGGCCTGAACTGCGTTGAAGTGTTTTTCGGCCGGGACCATCAGTTTGTAGCCTTCCGTGCACCGTTGAATGGTGCAGCGAAGGCCCTGCTTAATGTAGAAATCCAGCTGCTCCCATAGCCCGGGAGGGAAGCCCTTCACATAGAAGGGTGGCAACTTAACTTTTTTCGGCACCGTCTCAGGGTCCGACTGCGGCTGCGCTCCGTTCTGCAGGGCGGAGAACGGATTGTTGCTCAGCAGCTTTTTTGCTGCTGATACGGTGGCGCTGCTGTCTTCAGGTCTGGGTCGTTTAGTTCCGGGAGGCCCCGGCTGCGGGTCCGCAACGCCTGTCGGGATGGGCAATGGGGTTTTCTTCTGCTTCTTCTGGGCTGGCTCGGTGGTCGCGCCGTCTCCTGGGAGAGTCTGTTTTCCCGGTAAACCGGCACTCGCGTTACCGCGCGATTTCTTACCCATGGCTGGGTCAGCGAGAGCGTCACTACACAACGCGGAGCTAATTCGACTTGCGAACGAACGAACGAAACTAGAGAGAATTCAAATCGACTGAACTGCTCAACAGTCTGGCAGCGAATGTAAATTTTCTTTATTACAGGTATCACTTATATACTAGAACAGGGAATCACTGGTTGCTTCGATTCGGATACTCTAACACTCCTCCTCGACATCGAATGCTAGAATTCCTGTCGCTTCTCGCAGTTTATCCAACTTCACACTGGTTAACGGCTTCGTCATCATGTCTGCCAACATGTCTTCTGTGGGGCAGTACAGCAAACTAATGATGTTCTTGTTCTTCAGATCCTTGACGAAACAGTACTTCGTATCCACGTGTTTCGATCGCTGATCCACTTTCTCGTTCTCTACCTGCCGAATGCAGCTTTGATTGTCCTCACGTATGCAGATGGGATGATTGACTTGCTTCCCTAGGTCCTTCAGCAATTTCAGCAACCATTGCACTTCCTGACAAGCCTCAGCCAGGGCGATGAATTCAGACTCAGTGGACGAAAGCGCCACACATGACTGCTTTCTTGATGCCCAACTCACAACGCCATTACCGAGGAAGATTAGAAATCCAGACGTTGATTTTCTATCTCGGGTGTCCCCGGCCCAATCAGCATCGCAATAGACCATCAATGCAGCGTTCGATGATCCAAGCTGCACCGCGAAATTTCGTGTGTGGACAAGGTACCGCAGCACCCTTTTGGCTTCAATCCAATCCTTGGTCCTCGGTTTACTAACGGACCGTCCCAGAATTGAAGCGCTGATGGAAATATCCGGCCGTGAGTTTACCGCGATATATAGCAAACCTCCTACCAGACTTTGATAAAGGTCGCCTTTTGGTAGCTCCGCCGAATTCTCCTCCTTTTGCTGATATCCGGGATCCATTGGAATTTTCGAGCCCTTGGCTTCCGAGAGACCAAACTGGCCGGCAAGTTTCAATATGTATGCCTGTTGATTTAAACGGTAACCGTTGGCGGATTTAGTTACCTGAATTCCAAGGAACACTTGAATGTCGCCCAAGTCTGTCAATTTGAAGCATCGTTGCAAATCGTGAACTACTTCACGGAACTCTATTTCGCTGTGGCACACGACAAGAATATCGTCAACATAGATGAGGATGAACGATTTCTGTCCCTTCGTTGTCCGGACGTAGAGGCACGCATCTGCCACTGGCTGACAAAATCCAGCTTTCTTAAAGACATCGTCAATCGTCCGATTCCATACTCTTGCCGCTTGTTTTAACCCATATAGACTGCGATTGAGCCGGCACACGCCCGTTCCATTCGGACCCTTGGTTTCGTATCCTGGCGGCTGCTTCATGTAGACCTCTTCTTTTAAAGCTCCATACAAGTACGCCGTCTTGATGTCCAGGTGCTTCACCAGAAGCTTACGTTCTGCTGCGATGGTCAATAACGTCCGAAACGTAACTTGACGAGCTACAGGTGCAAAAACTTCATCGAAGTCGGTCCCATACTTCTGTGAAAAGCCTTGCGCAACCAGCCTGGCTTTATACCGGACAACGTTTCCTGTGGTGTCTTCCTTCTGCTTATACACCCACTTGCATCCAACGGGCTTGCGGTTCTCGGGCAGATCAACAATCTCCCAAGTGTCATTCTCCATCAACGACCGGAATTCCTCATCCATCGCTGCCATCCAATACTCACGATTGATCCCATTGATTGCTTCACGGTAGTTTCGTGGCTCTCGTTCGCCACTAGATGCTGCTTGGACTGTCTCACTATATCGAGCTGGTCGGATACCTTTCGTGGTTCGGCTCGATCTCCTGACTTGACATGTTTCATCGTCGTCGTCCTCGATCAATGTGGCATCTCCATCATCCGATTCGTCATCGTATTCTGAATCGTCCGACGAGATACTTGAGCTCTCATTGTTCGAATTTTCTTCCTCGATCTCACCGACTGGATTGACATCAGTGTTGATTGGTTTGCTGAATTCGAATTCAATCACCTCTTCCACTGGTAGCGATTCCACTGCCCGGTCCAAGGAACGCTCGGACACTTCCGACGCGGTGTGCTCCTCCTCAACGAAATTGGCATCTCGGCTGACGATTACTTTCCTTGTAGATCGATCCAAAAAACGATACGCCTTATGGTCCAACGAATATCCAACAAACGTTAGCTTCTTTGCTGTCGGATTCATTTTCTTGCGCTTTTGTTTGGGGACGTGAACGAATGCAGCACATCCAAATGCTTTCAAATGCGCTACGTCCGGCATTGTTCCAGTCCAAAGCTCGAACGGTGTTTTGGGAATTGACTTCGATCACAGGAGTGGAACTTCAAATCAGAAAGTGGCTCCACTGGTCATTTGCGAACACTAGCGCACCTAGCGGTAGAAGGCATCTTCGGCCTGTAGTTAAGATAGGCAGCATACTATGATAGTGTGAGTGCACATAGAAAGCCTATGTGGAACGCTACCACATCACATCGCTCGTTGAGCAGAAAAACGAGCACTTTTTGATTAACCGATTTGTTTGCACTTCCCCTTCTGTTCTGTGCTTCGATGGTAACCTGTTCTGTAAATAGACAGCAGTACTTACGGCTTCTGCCCAGTAGCACTCCGGAAGCTTTGCATCGAATAACATGCAGCGACTCATCTCGACCAGGTACCGGTTCTTCCTCTCGGCGACTCCATTTTGCTGGGGAGAGTAGCTGGCGGTAAACTGTGGCTTGATTCCTTCTTGCTTGTAGAATTTCATCAGCTCGTTTCCGGTGTACTCACCACCCTGGTCGGATCGGATGGCTTTCGGCTTTCGTCCGAACTGGGTTTTCACGTATGCCACATATTCCTTCAGCTTCTCTGGAACCTCCTCCTTCTTCCGCAGCAGATACAGCACACAGAATCGACTGTAGTCATCAATGACGGTCATGAAGTACCGATAACCAGACACTGATGCATTGTCGATCGGGCCACAAACGTCTGTGTGTACAATGTCCAGCATTGCACGAGATTTGCGTTCGACCGATTTAGGGAATGACTTTCTGCATAGCTTCGCTCGCTGACAACATTCGCATCCTTGCTTGACTCCGCAGTCGTACACCTTCAAGCCGGTCACCAGATTCTTCTTCAGCATCACGCTTAGAGCTTCAGGATCCCGATGTCCAAATCTTCGGTGCCAGACGTGCTGACAATCAACTTCGTGGTGGTCGTTCACAGCCATCGAAACTTCACAAGTCGTTTTCACCTTATAAAGGCCACTTGTTTTCTCGGCGACAATTGCCACGGTACCACCAACAAGAACACGACATCCTCCAGCGTCGAACATCACAGCAGCTCCCTTCTCTGTGAGCTTTGGCACTGACATCAGGTTCATTTCCAAGCTTGGAACAAACAACACGTTGCTTAGAGACACATCGGTTGTTTTTCCGTCTCCATGGTAACACGAAATTTTTCCGCTACCAGCACCTTCGACCTTTGCAACTTTTCCATCAGCCAGAGTAACGGTTTTCACTTGGCTCTTCTGGATTTCCTCGAAAAAATCGGAGTCACAGCACATGTGCGCGGACGCACCTGAATCCACAATCCATTCCGCATGGTCCGATTGCTCATGCACTCCCAAAGCAAACGTAACGGTTTCGTTTTCACTGCGCACGCTTTTCACCTTCGGGGATTTTTCCTTACCGTCAACCGATTCCTTCGCATACAGCCTGCATTCCGATTGCTTGTGTCCAGGTTTCTTGCAGAAATGGCACGTTAACGGCTTCTTCTTCTTCTTCTGGAATCCTGCTTTCATCGCCGAACTTGAAGAACCTTGACTTCGTCTCTTCGGCACTTCATCTAACAGCTTCCCTTTCACCAGCTCCAGTTTCAGCTCCTCATCGGACCGGCTTTCCAGGGCCGTGGTCAACGTATCGAACGAATCAGGCAGGCTCCTAAGAACGAGGGCGACCATTAACGCTTCACCCAGGTTCAGTCCAGCGCACGACAGCTTCGTGAACAACTCTTCCAGCTCGAAAAGATGATTCTGCATGTCGTCCCCGTCGTTGAATGATATGTTGCAAATCCGTTTCAGCAGCGCAACCTTGGAACAAAGGGATGTTTTTTCGTGGTGTTTCTTGAGGCTTTCCCAGGCTTCCTTGGCGTTCTTCGTTTCGCGAATCAGCATGTGTTGTTGGTCTTCGACAAGCAGCGCAATCGTCGCTCTTGCCTTCCGGTCACCGGATTTCCAGCCTTCCGTCACCGGTTCTGGAGCCGCGTCTTCGATGTACCGCCACAGGTCCTCCCTGGTCAGCAGCATCTCCGCCTTGAACTTCCAAACCGAATAGTTGGAATTGTTCAGTTTAACAACCGACACTTTGTTGCCTTCCATGGAACTTCCAGAATTTTCACACTGAAGTGAAAAAAAAAATCTTCAAACAAATTCAAACGTTGCTATGCGACGGTTGTCCTGGGCCCATAACCTATTGGACTATTCGGAAGGGCAAAGAAGTTCGACTGAACGGTTTAGCGGTAGACAAATGACTAAATTTTCTTTATTACAGGTATCACTTATATATTAGAACAGGGAATCACTGGTTGCTTCGATTCGGATACTCTAACAAAATTATGAACCCACTGGTGATCGAAAACTTTGAGAAGCTTCTTGAGCTCAACCCTCAAACTCGTTTTATGTCATTGTACTACGTGTACATAACACAGGATGTCAGCCCTTCGCAGCATAATCCCTATCGTGTTTGCTTCTCCGACTTCGACAGTTCTGTTCATTTTGATTTATCAATGACGCAAGAGATTCGCGGAATCCCAGAGCATCATCGTTCCATGATTGCTCCGTCAATTTTCGCTGCAAAGTTTGGCCAAGTTGATTCCGCAAGATCGTTCTTCACAGATGGATCACTAATAGAGGCGTCCGCTGGTTTTGGTATTTATAACGAATTTCATAGCGCCTCTCGAATGCTTCAAGCTCCTTGTTCCGTATATGTTGCTGAGCTGGCGGCAATACATTGTACGCTAGAAACGATCGCCTCACTTGCACCAGATCATTATTTTATTTTTACGGATAGTCTCAGTTCTGTCGAGGCTATTCGCTCCATGAGGCCGGTAAAGCACTCCTCGTATTTTCTCATGAAAATACGAGAGCTTCTAAGTGCTTTATCTTTAAGATCTTTTGTCATCACCTTTGCATGGGTCCCATCTCATTGCTCGATTCCGGGCAATGAGAAGGCGGACTCGCTTGCAAAGGTGGGCGCTATGGAAGGCGATATTTACGATCGACAAATCGCCTACGACGAATTTTTCTTCATTTATCGTCAACAGTCCCTCGCCAGCTGGCAAAATAAATGGAGTGAAGGGAGTTTGGGACGATGGTTATATTCAATCATCCCTAAGGTGTCGAAGTGTCCTTGGTTCAAGGGGTTGGATGTGGGTCGAGACTTCATTCGTATGATGTCTCGCCTCATGTCCAATCACTACTCGTTAAACGCTCACTTGTTCCGTGTTGAGCTGGGGGACAGTAATCTCTGTGAATGTGGACAAGGTTACCAGGACGCAGATCACATTATTTGGTCATGTGCTGAGCACCGTGGAGTCAGATCCGAGTTGTACGATTCCCTTCGGGCTCGAGGTAGACAACCTAATGTTCCAGTTCGGGATATTTTGGCTAGACGCGATCTGGAGTTTATGCAACTCATATATGTTTTCTTGAAGAATATTAACCATAGATTGTAAGTTTGATTAACCTTGTGTTTAGTTTGTGTTTTGTATGTGTGTGTGTATTTTTTTTTTGTAGATTTGTTTCTGTAATAATTGTATAATTACAGAGTTGATATAACGTCGATAGGATTAAGTATTTGTTTTAGAAATAGTGAAATTTTTGAATCATAAATCATATTCCAAATCTCCTTTTCCCTCTCCCGATCCAAACAATTGTCATCCACTAACCTCGAGAAGACCGCGAGTAATCGGTTCCAATCCTTTAATTTTAGATTTAAGACATTTATAATGTATAAAGAAAATGATAACTTGGCTCTGTAAAGTTTATTCGAATGAGCCTGTACAAATAAAGTAATTAACAAAAAAAAAAAAAAAAGAAGCGCTCCGACCGAATCATGTTTTATCTTCATCCGATAGGCCGAAGTGAATTCATTGGCGTTTCAATGCGTTAGGCCGACTTTAGAATCCTTAGACCGAGTTTGGCGTCAAGAAGCAGTGTTAGTCTTTTGACAATATCTCAACGATTGGTTTCTCTTTATCCAATCTTACGGTACATACGGAAAGGTAAATAAATTTGGAAGCCATCAGTAATCATAGCATTCCGTTTGGTGCTAAACTGCGCTAGATTAAGAAAGACTAAGTGCGGGTTGTGCTTAATAGGCCGGAAATGGGGTAGTAAACCTTATTGTCTAGCGATCGAAGTCCGATCCGGTCCGATAGGCCGAAGTGAATTCAATGGAGTTAGAATGACGTTGCAATGCATCAGGCCTAATGTAGAATCCGTAGTTTGGGGTCAAGAAGCAGTGTTAGATTTTTTTTTAAATATCTCAACAATTTTTTTCTTTAGCAAATCTTATCGAAAAGTAAATAAACTTAAAAGTAATTTGCAATGAAAACATTCCATTTTGTAAAAAAAAATCCACCCAAAAATTGAGACAAAGGACGGGTTGTGCTTAATAGGCCCAAAATTAGATCTAAGCCCCATGTAAAAACAAAATAGAAAATTCTATAGATTTGTGGGGAGAGAAAGAGGGAGAGAGCATTGATTTCCATAAACTGTTTCTATGTTGGGGACATTTGTGGTTATGTATGAGAGAGTTGAAACAATTCTCATTTGTTAGTTATCACCCCGTAATTTCAATGGTGATATTGAATTAGCATCAATTAAATTGATATGAACAATTAGATGTTTTGGACTGATGCTCATTACGCCCCACCTGTTCATTATGCCCCTCTTACCCCTACACCCATTTTTAAAACTGGCAAATGCCACGTAATCACTTCAAGCAGTTGCCGGGATGCTACTATGACTGATAGCTTTATGAGAAAGTTAGAAGATACTAAGAGGTAAACACATATTATCGGTAAGAGACGTGTGTTTGAGAAAATTTGCAAAGATATATCTAAGGACACCGGTACCCTTAGATTTTTTCGCAAATTTTCTCACACGCGTCTCTTACGATGATATGAACTTACCTCTCAGTATATTTTATTTTTTCATAAAACAATTAGTGTTGGGTGAACAGCTATTTTTTTCCCCTGATTTGTATTCCGTCGATCTTGTTTTCCGTGCTGAGCACCAATGTTACCGACGCCAGAGAGGCAGCTCCTACACATGGACCCTACCTATCGACCCATCAACTCATGAACCGGGGACCAACGGCTTTACTTACCTTCCGAAGGAAGGCGTGATCAGAGATGTTTTTCCTCAGAACATGCCGGCGGCGCCGACTGGGGTGAGAGATAATCACGCTTACCACTACACCACCGACATCGCTGTTTTCATTAACCATCATCTTTGTTTAATTTGTTATTCTAATTAACGTGTTAACGTTTTTCAACTATTTTATAGGATGGGGTGCGTTTTGCTTGAATTTAGAATTTGATATCCTACGTAACTACTATTAACTTAACCTAATTAGCAAGATCGCTGGTGATTTGATCTCAGACAGGCGTCGCTGAACCTTTCGAGGCTGAGTGTACTCCGCTCCTCTAGTGTCTGAAGACAAGTCAGGTGGTGGATATCAGAATTTCGAATCCACGGGGGACTAAGGATTTTGAACAGCAGCTTGTTATCAAGGTAGATGACTTCACTCGACCATTCAATGGGAGTATTATCAAGGTGGACTTTCAAGTTAGCAGGGGGACAAGCCGAGATGACTTGGAGTGTGAAACTTTTTTTTTCTCTGTTCGGGACCTAACACCACTGCGACCAGTAATTTGATCTTTTGTAGTATATCCCGTGTCCTTAGTTTAGTGCATGTTGTATTACTTCATCAGAATTAAGAAATGAAGTATTCGATTTTTTTTAAATTTGCCACTCTTGCATTTACCGCAAGGATCCGACTCTAATTGAAAGGTCCCGCTATTTATATCCTTCGGAGTGTTGAAACACCCTCCAAAGGCGCGCCCCATTGTCAGTCAAAATTGGATTCCTTAGCAACAAAATTAAGGAATGACACCGATAATGACCATGCATCAGAACCCTAGTCTTAACCACTTCAAACTAGGGAACAACGAATAGAAGATTAGTAATCACATAGATGAAGACTAACTAACTCATTTTTTCCTTGTTTCAAGATCATCCTCGGTTCAGGCAACCCGATAACTTATCACTATCAACAAGGCATAAAAAGTAACAAGGACTAAGATGTGTTCTTTGGATTACTGAAAAGTCCTGTTCCCCTAGTTTGAATTAGTCACGACAAGGAATCGGTGGCAGATCTTACATCCCGTAACGTACCACGAAAAGGTGATCTACCCACGTTACGGAACAAGTATGATATGTGTTTTAGCTGCATTGATACAAATCTTCCAACTTTTGAAAAAGTCGGCCAGAACATCCAGACCTGATTGGAGTTTTCTTTGATGGCAGTGTCATGCGCAAACATTGACAAAATACCACCACCCGGAAGGGGAAGAACATCTGACGTGAAGGTGTTGAAGAGGAAAGGTCCAAGGAGGCTACCCTAAAGAACCGCAGAGTCAACGTTGAACGTATCAGAAGGAGAATTGTTCAAGAAGACATGGAATGATCTGTTGGGAAGTTGTATCGATGCAGCTTGTAGCTCCAACGCCTTCTCAACGTCCAACCATGCCATGGGGGATGTATTGGAAACGGACTTGTTCCGTTTGATATTGTTAGTAGCCCGTGCGAGTTGGTGGATGGTAGGGTGGCCTTTTCTAAGCCCAAATTGCTCTTTGAGAAAGATGTTATGAAAATACCAGCTGACGGTTGAGTATCAACTTTTCGAACAGCTTCGAGATGGAGGACAAGAGGCTGATGGGGCGATAGGTTTTGGCACTGGTAGGGTCTTTGCTAGGCTTGTGGAATGACTTTGACTAACCACCAAACACTAATTGAAGACCGCTGCAAGGTGCTTAAAGAAGTCAACACTCAAGTTTTTCAACTCAAGGTTGACCACTGCATCACACCAGTGACCTTCATGTTCTTAGTTGATTTAATGGTTGCTATCACCTCATAATGCCAGCCAATGTCGCATCAACATCGGGTTGGGGTTGGTAAAAGTCAGGTTGGAGTCGCGTTGGCTTAGCTTTTTCGTCGGAATGTCGACCAGAGCTCCGTTTATGTGTAGGTTACACTCAATTGAATTACATCAAGCGTTTCTCAAATGAGAATGATCCATGCCTTCGTCAAATGACTAAGCAACTGATATCACCCATTCGAAAAATTGTGTGTTTCATTAATAAATTTAACTCTCATGTTTTGTTTGCCTTCAAAATCATCGAGAAGTGGAAAGAAGCAAAAGTATTGTTTGTGCCTGTGCCTATGCCTGTGATATAATATTTTTTACGGCCTTAATACAAGAATATTTTTTTTTGTGGACTAAATAGGGTAGAGCGCTACTTCGTCGTAATCATCTATTTCCGTTCTATTGATTAGTAAAGATCAATAATATCAATGATTTCACCGTGAACAAATCAATAATAGGTTTGTTCCGATGCGTTAGTTCATTAGCTACAACATAAACCCTGTTAGAGCGCAATGTATGAATATTTACGCTCATGGTTCTCAAAACAAAAGAAGCGCTCCTAGTAAATCTCCCTTTTCTGCGTTTATCCGTAGGACGAAGAAAATCTAATGGCGTTTCAATGCGTTAGGAAGGAATTGAAACTCGTTGAACGAATTTAAAATCAAGAAGCAGTATTAGACTTTAAACAGTATCTCAACAATTTGTGGCTGTTTATCAAATCCAGTATGGAAAGGTGACTAAATTTAGAAGTTATCTTTGACAGAAATGTTACATTTTGACGTTGGATAACGTCTTTCGGCAACATACGGGGGTACAAAATTGAAAACTGTCATTTTGGATGCGTTACGAAAAATTAAAAGATTTTGAACGATAATAACTCAACCGTCTCTCGATAGATTTACGAGATAATGGCATCAATCGATTGGAAATATTTCTAGCAATTTGTTAAATGTTTCAAAACTATTGATTTCGATCTGTAAACTATTGAAAAATTGTTAAAAGTAAACCATTGTCTAAAGATGGTGAAAATCTATTGATTTTTTTATATTTTTATACGTTCTCCAACCAAGACATCAGATGCGAGTATCTGACACCTCTGATATTTTCTGTTCTACTATATAAGCGTCCAACAAGGTCGCCCGTTCCATCATTGTCTATCCGATCGTCGACCCAGCAGCAGAGCAGCAGAGCAGCAGTACCAGAGCAGCGGAAGCAGAGCAACCGCAGCAGAGCCTGGGGGCGAAAGGGCAACTACGCCGAGTGCGTTGGTGCCAGTGCTCCGGTATACTGGGCCGCCGTCATGGAATGCCCAGCTGCTGCAGTTCTCAGTCGGTCGTATTCACCGTCTGCTCCGCAAGGGCAACTACGCCGAGCGCGTTGGAAAAATGGCCCTTTTCAAGTCCACAACATTATCAAGAAAGAGTTTAACGTACGTATGCGAGTATCTGACACCTCTGATATTTTCTGTTCTACTATATAAGCGTCCAACAACGTCACCCGTTCCGTCATTGTCAACAACATCAGCCCAACAAAACGGCCCTTTTCAGGGCCACCAAACTTTCGCAAAAGAGTTATTAAGGAATATTCCTAAAATATAATATACACAATTAAGTACAACACATAACAGACGTTATCCAACGCCAACCCTGCGGTCGTATCTAGTATACAACCCTTCCAACTTTTTTTTGTTAAAACTCGTTCGAAAAAAAGTAAAGTGCTGGTTGTGCTTAGGTGCTTAGGAAATAAGATCAAAAACCCTACCGGCGTGAAGAAATAGTTTTGGCGGCCTGATGGGGATTGGTCATCTAAACACCGCCGGCAACTTACCCGGTGTCAGCGATCTAGTTGGTGCTGGATAAATACGGTGATGTGAAGCATGTCATTCGGGAGAAATCCTCTGTGGACTGAGACCTTGAAATGTACACAGGTGTACGGGACGTAAAATTCCAAACTCACTGCATTTCCTCAAACGGAAGAGTACATATTCAAGGCAACAAAAACTTGTGCTTTTTTATGTAAGATAGAGGGGCATCTGATGCATTCCTGACCCAAGCGGAAGTCCGGAACCTAGAACGGACCGATACATAGAGCAGTATCAGTACGTACTCTGGTGTAGTGACTGGAGGTGAATCGTCAATGGACAACAATAAAATTTAAAGACACAGAGGAAGCGATGAAGGTGATGGAAGAAGAGGTGATAGAAATGGATGTGATGTCCCCGGATGACGAGAAGAACAGTGGAGAGGAAGCAAACGATGTCCAGAAACAGCAGCCACCAGTTTTAAAGCATCGAAACGACGCGTACTAGGTAGGGCTTATCCCAAGTAACAATATTAAATTAACTATCTCCTTGAAGAAAGCTTATAGTTCAATCCATTAAAACCAGGTTTAAAGCTAAACTATCTCATAAACCGTAATAAAACCTTCTTACAACACTTACAAATTCAATTTGGCCCACCCTACAAGATGTTGTCAAGACTTATATTAAAACTTTCTTAAAACTGGTTGGTTTTATTCAACGTGTATTTTTATGGTTCTAAAGACAACTTCAAAGCAGGCATAAGAGTTCATGAAGAATATATAGATTTATTCGATGCTTCTTCAAGAACACTTGAAGAATTTAAATTTACTTCGTGAAAAATGGACCGCTGTGTGATTCATGAATCAAATCTCAAATAAAACTGAATGCAGCTAAAATTATCTTGGATCGTTGTAATTTTTGATGGCCATTTCAGATATTGTATGAACAATTTTGAGTGATGAATATACTATAGCTTCAAGTGAATGGGAATCATTAATTTTTGTACATATTGAGCATTTAATTTTACTGCCCTGTTAAATTTACTGTTAATATCAACTATAAAATCGAAGATAAAAGCATATCGCCATTAAAATAATGCGAAATAGAAAGATTTAGAAATGATTAAATAAAAAAAATCATAAATTATTTTGATAAAAAATGACCGACAGAGTTGCAGTTACCTACCTAATAATTAATTTTGCAGTATTTTATTAAAAAATCAAGCTTTAATCGATATTTTATACAATATTTCCATTGAATATTCAATCGTGTAAGTATGGCAACGATCATTTGCATGCAAAAGCATCACCAAATCGCCATTATTTTTTTATTGACTTGTTTAAAATAATAATAAGTAAAAAACAAGATAAATTATTCTCAAATAAAATTATTTTGCGCTATACAAAACTATTCACTCTCCATTAAACAAACTTTAAAAATAATTGGTTTTATTCGAGGTTTTATAGAAATCTTGAATAAGAACACCCACCGTGCTGCGTGAGCAGCAGTTTGACAGCTGTTTATTTACGTTTGTACCTGTACGAAACTTTTTCTGCGCGTCGTCAGTTTTTTTCATTCAACCAGGTAATAATTCAGTTTTTAATGAGTTCAAACGAACACTAACTATGTTTTTTTGTTCATAGGATGCCTTTCAAGGTTGTGCAAACTATTGAGGGTGGAGAAACCTGGCTGAGTGTTGTTCCCAGTGGATACGAATCAAAAGGTATTTTACGCTGGCCCAAAAAGCACCTTGTTGGAAAGCTGTCGCAGGTGGAAACATCCGTGCCTGGAGAAAATAGGGAACGCATGAATTGTGTGAACAAACACCGAAGTGGAAGACCTCCAAGCGTTGCCGCCACCTGCGAAGAAAGTCAGGAATGTGACCAAAACTTCCCATGCATTTGTGCCTCCAAATTTCAATGCCTGGATTCATCCTTCATCACCAGCACCTGAGAATACACCAGCTACAGTTCAAAACGATAGTATCGTCTTGGAAACAATGGTTAGTATGGTGCTGTACAACATTTCTTAAAGTTTTGAACATTTTTCTGTTTTACAACACAGACAAGCGACCCGCAATTAGTGTATGTTGAGCCTGAATGCACTATTTCTGAGGGACAAGTTAATGATTCGTCACAAATCATTTACATGGCACTGGACAGCGAAACAGCTAGCACGGATGCTGCCCCTCTGAAGGCAGTCCTTGATAACCAAAAACGTATTTTGGAGAACCAAGCCAAGCAATTGCAGAGTATGGCTCGATTGCAGACCACTATGGATTATGTGATGGAATTGCTGACCAATGACGATCAACCACATAAGGCAGTTGGGTTAACGGAACATGCCACTGAAAACGTCGTTTCCCCTGTTTCCTGTTTGGACGAACTGAATGCATTGGAGACATTGTTGGGTGAAGAGAAACGAATGCAGCAATTTTTAACCGGAATGACCTTTATTTGCGCCAATAATGGAAAAGCTCATGGAATGGACTGCTGCTACAAATTGATCGATTACTTTTTCACGCGACAGTTTCTAACGCAGTGCTCATGGACAGGAGCAGCTAGACTGACTAATAGCAATGCTGAGCGACGTGACGGAGAACCATCGATGTCCAATGATGCTGGAGGAAAAGGATCGTTGAAATGTTTCAAGAAAGTTCGTAAACTGTTTTTAAATCTGATTCTGCGTGCAGATAGAGACTTTTCGGAAGTGAACTGCGAAAATTTTTTTAAAACGGTTTTGAAGAACAGCAAACAAATAACAATTTCTAAATGTCAAAACTCAAAGCATAAGAACCGACCAAAGAACTTAAAGTATAAATCAAGCAAACAAAACGATGAAAACCAAGCGAATCATAACTTTACTATTGAAGGTGAACATGTTGAGGAAGAAGAAAATTAATGATGTGTAATTAAAGATCCAACAAATAAAATGTGGCACAAAAATGTGAATGATGTGGTGTTTTATTTTACATTAATACCTGCAAATGTCTGACTAACATAAAGTATGAAGTGAACACTGTTCCTGTGTCTCTCAACGGTATTGCCACTTAATTGATGAAGGATCATATTCAGTTCTATTTGTTGTTTCACAGTTGGAATAGAAGATGCTCAAATTTCTAGACTGAATAGGTGTTTCAAAAAAGTCAGTTAATTTACGTCAACGGAAAACCAGAAAGCGCCAGCGTGTCGTTATGTTTTGTCGCATTCTCAAATAATCGGCAACTTGATGTTACTCACAGATACGTTTGGCAACTTGTGCCAATGGTTTATGCCCACTTCGAATCATATTTTTTATTTGATACAACTTACTTTCAAAGGGATATTCACTGAATTTGGAAAGAGCATCGAATCGTTTCACATCATCTACCAAATGATTAAGATTATGTACGTTTCTTGTAATGAAGTCCTCATCGTAAATACTAGCATATGATTGTACTGACTTTTCTTTTAAAAAATCCACTTGATTTATTTTTTTCCATTTGTTTGCCTCCATTTCTATAGAAAATGTGTTGTTCTGTCGTGCTCTTGAATAAGATCCATTAAACTTGCGTAAATCAATGTATTCTTCAAGGAGTTTTATACAGTACTTATGAAGTAGATTTATTGCCATTATAAATCATATCGTCAGACAACATCCTCAAGTGCTTCATAAGAGTTGTTATAAGCAAGAATATTCTCAAGTAAAACGAAGTTTTATTTGTGTTCTCCAAGGGATTCTCTAGGATATTATAAAACCGCAACTTACATAAAACCAATATTACTTAATCAAAACCGCCTTAAGTGCATGTTATATTTTCAATTCTTATCGAAATCAACTATAAAACCTAAATAAATCAAATTAGTTTTGGGAATGTTACTTGGGTAGACACAACCTGCTCTTTGCCTCTATTTTCCAAGCGGATTTTTTTTTCGCAAAATAGAATGTTTTTACTGCAAATGCCTTTATTTACCTTTCATGTGTACCACAAGATTTGATAAAGAGTAACAAATTGTTGAGATATTGTTGAAAATCTAACACTACTTCTTGACCCCAAACTTGTACTACGGATTATAAACTTGGCCTTAAAGGGTGTCCACGATGAAATTGCCACACTATGAAATTGCTCTAACTTTTTAACCGTTGGGTAGAATTTAATGAAAATTTGGGTGGATTTAGTTCATAGTGCATTATTTACATCCTGCAAGTTTCAAAGGCCCCTAATCGCGACGAGAAGCAGAACAAGTCCGCCAAAACCCGTGCCAGGAAGTTGTACCTCAACATGCTGACGAAAGTTGAATGCTGCATCATGAACGACGAAACATATGTGAAGGCCGACTTCAAACAGATCCCCGGCAACCTGTTTTTCACGGCCAAGGATAAGTTCAGCGTTCCGGAGCATGTCCGCACTCAGAAGATGTCCAAATTTGCGAAGAAATTCCTGGTTTGGCAAGCCATCTGCACGTGCGGGAAGCGGAGTGCACCTTTCGTGACCCAGGACACGATGAACGGACAGGTGTACATAAAAGAGTGCCTCCAGAAGCGGCTGCTTCCTCTCCTGAAGGCCCACAACGTCCCAACAATCTTCTGGCCGGATTTGGCCTCATGCCACTACTCCAAGGACGTGCTGAAGTGGTATGCGGACAATAAGGTCAATTTCGTGCCGAAAATGTTCAACCCTCCCAACACTCCGGAGCTCCGCCCCATCGAGAAGTACTGGGCGATTATGAAGCAGCACCTTCTTAAACGATCTAAGGTAGTGAAGACAGTCGAGGAACTGAAGAAAGTATGGGTTTACATGCAAAAAACGGTTGATTCACAGGTTGTGCAGAATCTTATGGGCGGGGTTAAGGCCAAGGTGCGGGCATTTGCGTATGGACTGTAAATAAAATACGAGTAAAATGGTAAAATGAAGTTTAATAGTTATTCCTCAATCCCTGAAAATGGATCGGATGAAAACTCGAATTTTGCGAATCAATTTTGTGTGTGGCAATTTCATCGTGGACACCCTTTATGCATTGAAACCCCATTGAAGCGTCTTTGAATTTACTTCGGCCTGTCGGATGAAAATACAAATTGATTCGGTCGGAGCGTTTTTTGTTTTGTTTTTGAAAATAATGGGTGCAAACATTCATATCACACGTTCTTATTGACTTAGTTCGGTAGCTTTTAAACTAAAGTATCATACCAAAGGCGCAATTCTGGATCAACAATAGAAAAGGGCCCATTCCTCACAAATCGAAGGCCGCCCACACAAACCAACACCGACATCGTGTAGGTGGAAGTTTCCCCTTTCCGATGATGGTGTTGGTTTGCGTGGGTGGCCTTCACTTTGTGAGTAAAGGGCTTACAAATGCTGATGGGGCCTTTTCTATTGTTGATCCACAATTGACTTGTTTACGCCGAAATCGTGGGTTTATATGATGTTCTCCGCTCGATAGGCCCAAAATCGACGATTAGGCCGAAGTAGTGCCCTACCCTACTTCTACAAAACTAGGACAATAAACTATATCGAGAAAGAGCGGAACAAGAACGAATTAGAGGCCTAGCGCCTGGCGTGGTGGAAAGGGAAGTTACGGGCACGTAAGAAAGCGGAAGCCGAAAGCTCATGTCTCCTGCCAATAAAAGTAAGAACTCATAAATAATGTTTTTTATGCATACATTATTATTATTATAAAATTATTTACTGGCTGTCGGCTCCGTGGAATCTATTTGAGCCTTAATAAATTAACTAATTGAATAAAAATATTCATAAAGCATTTTTGTAACCAGATTTGTGGATAGCCATGCATCAAGAAATGTTTTTGGACGGGCATTGTACACCCACCTTTTTATAAATGGCTAATTTTGCATTCATCTTTGTTGTAAATCAACGTAAACAAACATTTCGTGTGAAATTAAGTGTTCCGAAACCGAAACATACGCACCTCGGTAATATACTTTTCTAGCATGCCTCGTTATCAGGGAAGGAATGGAAAAGGCTTCGCTATTTTTACTTTTTTGATAAACGAAAGACAAATACTTGGTCAGCGATCCACAAAACTTTTCCACTTTCCGGTGCCTGCGACCCGGCTAGAATGTACACACTTTTTATCAGTTTGAAGAAAAAAAACCCGAAAATATTTATAGCTGTCAAGATTTCACCAGTTCAAGTTTTCCACTCTTTCCGAGCACTTTCATGTTCATTTTAAAAAGCAATCCACCCACCCTTCGCTGAACTCGGTCTCTAAGAGGTACTATATGGTGGTATGTTGTTATACTAATTTAGGGGCGGCATCGCATCGAGTTGCATTGCTTTGCGTTTAACCGTTGCCTTTCGCTGGAGGACGGAGGGAAATTTCTGCTCACTTCATGAGCTATTGCTGCTCTTACAGACGACGGAGTATTTTGTGTTGACGCTGCGCTCTAGTACCGTGCCTTGGTTCGGAAAGACGAAAACAGAGTAAAGACCTAGGAGAGCTCCTTGAAAGTGGTGATGAAATTTTAAAAGTATTTACTCTGCTTCCGCTTCCATCAGTGCTCCAGTCTTCAGTGCTTCCGTCGTCGTCTTCGTCGTCATCTTTGGGAGAAAGTTGTTCGTTTTTTCGTATCCATTCAGTAAGCTCTCTGTTTGGCTTCCGGTTTCCTATTTATTAGCAAGTTCTTAAACTTGTGCTGTTTGTTGCGTTGCTCTTTCACTAATGGAGTTTGCGATGTAAAGAGTTGAATTTTAAAAAGGCAAAAACTTTCCAGTTGATGAAGATGAAAAGTGTGTGTTTTTTTTGGGAATAAGCAAGTGCGTTTGCTACTTTAGAGGGTTATATCTGGTGCAATAATGGGAAAGAGTGTGGAAATTCAAGTTGCCAATCACTATAGACAGAAAGTATTGCGTACAGATGAGTTTGTTGAAGCCTAAAATGTTTCATAAATGAGAAAAAGAACTCTTGTTTAATCAAAAAGCTATGAGTGGGTTGTATCCAAAACAAGGTCGCAGTACTGATGTAGAACTAAGAGATTTTTTATGTTGCTGATTACTAAAATTGGTTTTGATACGTAAATTTATTTCCCAAATCATCAAAGTTTCATTTCACAAATCACATTTTCGAAAATAGCCGCCAAATGACGAATCGGACTTGACCTTCTCCGATTTGCATAACACATTGCAAAATTCTAAATACAGCTGGAATTAGGACATCTCTCCATGATTTCTTCGAATTCAAGGTACGCCCACGCAACCATCGAATAAGTGTGGATTTCCCCTAGCCGCAGGTGATGTTAATTTGCGTAGGGGAGCTTTGACTTTCTAGAAATCATCTAAAGAAGTCATTTTTTTTTTACAAAACCTGTTACCTCAGTGTTCACTCGGTTGTCGACAATAGCAGATCACTCTCGATGTGTGCCACGCGATCGTCTGTTTTCTCGGCAGCAACCATTGTGTGGTCCTCCTCATTGTTCTTCATCAGCAACCGTTTCGTGATGAGTGTGTGAGTGTTGACCACTTTTTGCGTCCATTGCTGCAATGGAAGTGCTTTGCCCCACGATGGCATAACTGCCATACAATGAAACCACTGGAAGCGGCTCCAGTTCTGATGGAGGAGGCTTTTTGGATAGCGTAAGATAAAGTGTTTATTGTGTTGTACCTTTTGACTATAGTTTTAAGATGTATTGTATAGTGACCAAGAATCCTCGGCTCTGCAAAGTTGATTCATTTGAGCCTTATCAAATAAATCAATAAATAACTAAAACCTGTTACCTGAATTGTGTGTTAGTAATCATTCGCATTTTTACAAAAATTCAGCGTATTTGGATCTTGTAGTTTTTTTTTTCAAAATGGCATCTTTGTTATTTTTCAATACATTATAGCACAAAAACTTCATTTCTGATCTAAATGACGTCTGACACAAAGTTGTAGACAAAAAATAAGTCTTTCTGGGAAAAAAAAATATTCATAGTACTGAGAATACATGAGGCTCACTCTACTGGCTCAACCAAGAATCCCTGGTAACTAGCTCAGTAGCATGAGACCCGTAAACTATGTCACAGGGCCGGCATGCTACTGGGTAATTTGGAAGGGCTATGCGGAACAAGATGTGCAGAAACTGTGGGATTTCTATAGCGACGTTGAAATGAATTAAAAGCGTAAGTGTGGGTGTAAAAAGTCTCAATATTTTTTAACCGGAATAATGGCGCGGATTTTGAGGTTTTATTGGGCTATTGTCGGGTGTGTTCTATGGCTTTCTGCTGTACATACCGGTGGTATTTGCTGGACGATGGCGAGCGCTCGCGGATGGTGCTTCTGTTGAGGCCGATGTTGTTTGATCGCGATGGTGGTCCGTGACTTGATCAGTCCGTCGACAATGGTGGATCGGTGGCTACGGCTGGTGTGGAAGATGACGCTGTTGTCACGACAATGGCGGATTGGAGGCTCGTTTGCGCGTTGCGATGTCGGTTCGCAGCCAGGGAATGTAGCGATCCCAGTGTAGCTACCGAAGTAGCCTTTTCTGTGTCAACGGCGTCTCCCTTCTGTGTGGTGCATATCTTGTATTAAAGTTACAGTGTGTTATGTGCTGAACGTTCAGGTAATCATCCTGTGCATGGGTGCTCATCGTGAGTGTCAGAATAGGTACCTCGTCCTAGAGTCAGCCATTTTCTCTTCCTCTTTCGCCAGCCAGCTTTCGACGAGGTAAGACGTGTTTGCAGGACGATTGCTGGGTGATTCCTTTCTGGAGGATATCCAGAATTTCACACCTTCGTTGGCGAATATCGGCTGACACTGACAAGGCCACCTTGGTCGAGTCGAGAAGGGTCTTCCTTCTTATCGATTAGGACTTCCAAGTCCGAGGATGCTCTCCATTCTGGCGATTATCAAGCCGGAGAGTGGAAGGTCCTTGATTTTTAGACCAAGAAAGTCGAGACTGAATTGGTCAAAACGTGCCGGTCGTGAGAATCGTGGAACAAACAAAGTCTTGAACGAACACCAGGAACAGAAAAAGGTCATTCACTGCACTTTGAGGCACTTTGTTCGGTTCACTTTAGTACTTTAGACATAATATTCACTCACGTCTTGTAGGCATGGATGCCAGTTTACCAAAACTGACACTCAAAAGACACTACAGTTTCCTAAAACAATATGCACAAAATAAATCCAAGGGCATTGTAACTAATCGGTCACAGTATTTTTTTTTGTAATTTTGAGTACAGATTTAAAAAAAGTGTTAAAACTCAAATTTCTCATAAAGTATATCTCTTAGGTTTTTTTTTTAGGAAAACCTAAAAAAAAATGTAAACTTTTGGAATACTTTACACTATGGACACTTGAAAATTTACAAAAATCGTAGAACAAGAACTTTTGGTCAATTTTTTTTTAACTTTTTGCTAGTACGGGTTTTTATGTGATTTATATACAGGAAACAATATTTGAGTCATTATTTATCGTTATGCGTGCAAAATATGCTTTAAAAAGCATGTTAACAAGAAGTTTAAAAATATGAACAAAAGTTGATGTTTTACGATTTTTGTCGATTTTCAAGTGCCTATGACTTTGAGTACTTCAAAACTCTGCATTTTTAAGAGCTTTGTTTTAAAAGCAAGTTCTAAATATTTAAACTATACTTTTTTAGTCATTAAAGATTTCAGTCACTTTTTTTAAATTTTTACTCAGAATTACTAAAAAAAAATACCATCTACAAATTTTCCCAGAGAGACTTAAAAGATTTCTTAAAAACTTTGTTTCAGACGTAATTTTGATCAGAGGTGACGGTTTCGCGCTACAATTTATTGAAAAATATCAAAGACGTCATTGTGAATACAATTACAATGTCCAAAAGTGCCAAACTTTAACATAATGTGAATTATTGCCCATAACACACAAATATGCAAAGTTTTATGCAAATCGGAGGAATTAGAAAAAAAATAATATTATTTTTTGTCCTATTCTGTCTGGGCTTAGAACTAATTTAATAAAAAAATCAAAATCTCAAATACAAAAAAATACACTAGTGGAAATTAATATAAAGACACTTTAAAAAGCATGGCTCCTCCCAAACATAAGAATCAGAGGAATTCATAATCATGAGTGTTTGTAAGCCACATTATAATCATACAATATGAGCCTGAGAAAGAACCTATTGCATCATGTACGTAGGAGACATAGATGGAAATGTGATTTTCTCCTTCGTATGGGAGATTGGTCATTTTCGGAACATTATTTAGCATGTTAACAATAATTGTGGCACCACAATAATCAAAGAGTTAATTCAAATAATCATTAACTTGCATTCTTGAAAAGTTTTAAGCACATCCAATAGCTAGAAGTTCTCGAAAATCACGAAAATCATTGGTTGATCAGCGATGAACAATTAGGAGATACATACGCAACCTGAGGTAAAAAGCTGTGATTGGCGCAACATACTGAGTATTTATCTATTAGGGTTAATTACCCCATTTCCGGTCTATTAAGCACAACCCGCACTTAGTCTTTCTTAATCTAGTTCAGTTTAGTACCAAACAGAATGTTATTATTACTGATGGCTTCCAAATTTATTTACCTTTCTGTACGTACCGTAAGATTTGAAAACGAGAAACCAATCGTTGAGATATTGTCAAAAGTCCAACACTGCTTCTTGACGCCAAACTCGGCCTACGGATTTTAAACTCGGCCTAACGCATTGAAACGCAATTAAAACGCCAATGAATTCACTTCGACCTATTGGATGAAGATAAAAATTGATTTGTTCGGAGCGCTTCTTTGGATTTTGGGAATAATGGGTGCAAACCTTCATATCACGCGTTCTCATTTACTTCGTTCGGTAGCTTATTAACTAAAGTATCGTACCAATCGCATAATTCACTTGTTAACTCTGAAATCATAGATCTATTTGAAGTTTTCTGCTCGATAGGCCCAAAATGGGCGATTAGGCCGAAGTAGTTCTTTACCCTACTTTCCCCAAAAGGAATGTGCCATCTCCCTTGAATTTCACGTCTTTAAATCATACGGAGGCATCGGTACAATTGACCCAAACAGGTAATGAGCATTCTCTAATAAACTAAATAGGCAGCATTCTGATGCTTCCAAGCTTCCATTTATTAACGTCCTTTAAACAAACCACCTTGAAGAGGTGGATAATGTTCATTCAGGACGGCCAAATCACAACCAGCACCAAGCCGATTAGCATCCCCAGGTAGCGATAATCACGGGCTACTTATGTCGTTTTCGTTTTTACTACACTATACCGATGTAGTGCAAGCAGCAATAAGCGCGAGTCATTGACGGCTCATCATCATTTGTTTGTAAACAAAGGTACAACCGATAGCTACACCCTAAAATTTGTCGGTGTTCGGCGGTGTAGCACCGGTGTAGCTACACCGCAAAAACGAAAACGACATTAGAGTTGGCTAAAACCTGTATATTTGCTCTGTAATCATCATCACTGACACTAGCGACTTACAAACAATAGTGCATTAGTGACGACGATGTTCCCCCGTTCTTGTTCACATTACTGACGGCAAATATCACCGCCAGAAACCCCACCGGGCACCGCGTGGAGGTAAGAATCGGAGTTCAGGTGCACAGAGGTGGCAGAGCCCGACACCCATTGATAAGCGTTCCTATGCACCTGCTTTACCCAGCCAGCATTCTAATGGACCTGATATAGTTTGTTGGAGATACAGAGCCGCACCACGAAACATCTGAGAGGATACAATTGAACTCCGTCGGTTATACTACAGATAGACGACAAACCAACCTAAACCAGCCGATCTTAACCAGTCTACCTGAGCCATCGACAGAACGATGACTCACGATCTTCTAGTTCACAACGTGGAGGTACAAAGGCCTTCGAAAGGTAAAGATCATGCCACTACATATATGGAACGATAGGTCAACGTTGTGTCACTCGACACAGGGCCTTTAATTCCAGATCTAGGTCCTTGGCAGTCCAGTACGGCGGGGCAAAACTCAAAGCATCTACGCATCCCGAACGGTAGCCTGTAGTGAACCAATCTTCTGTCGGTATGTTCTCTTCCAGGCTGCCTAGTGCAGCGGTGCAACGTACAGTGCAAGTACAGGATCTGTGTAGACGACGCGGCAGTAGCAGTAAGACGGTGCGCGTGCTACAGTACTACATCGGCACAGTGAGTGGCGCGACAAGAGTCAGCGCACCCTGCAACTGTTTTTTTTTTTATTATTGACAGCCTGACCCGTTTTGGATTTCGTTGACGTTACGTTCTTTGCAAAATAATTCCTCCACTTCATCTATTAAAAGAAAAATATTTATTTCTTCACAGATTTTTTTTTTTGAAAATTGTAAAATATCACTTCTCTTGGAATTCATAACATCAGACAAATTTGCAGAACTTCAGGAAAGTTCATAGACAGAACATCAGGAAACCCAAGTGGCCAACAAGCCCGCTAATTCGCCTTTTTGCAATATAAGGCTAATATACGGTTAATCATTAGCGCTGGCACTCTGCCTCCCGGACGGTAATACGTGTGTGATTGGTGGTTTTCTTGCTTTCAGAGAAGTTTTAGAATCGAGAAAGAAAACATGATTCATCATGTTTGCAAGCAACAGAAGATTTGACGCTATCTGCGTTGTTTGATTTTTTCTCCCGGACCAGAAATTTGTGGCATCGCGAGGGATAATGTTAATTTTAGTTTATTTACGCGGTGATGATGTTGGTTCACTCGCAACTATTTAAAAAAAAATAGGTGTTTTCGATCTAAAGTGTACCAAAAATGCTCCTAAACGTGTTTCGCAGTTGGGTGTGGTGAAATTCGTGCATTCCCGGTTCATTGTGGAAATTCCGTATCACAAAATTGCCCACCGATTCCTTTTTTGCCGTTCGACGACGACGGGTGTGCTTTCGCGAGAGTGACGTTTATTGGATCCGTTTCTTTGCACGGATGTTTTTTTTTTTGTAGCTAGCGTAAGTGTGCCTGCGATTGCCTCCCGGGAGGCCAGTTCACCGTGTTCGGATGTCACGCTTTCATCGTGTAGTTGTATCGAGAGTCTCGTCACCGTGTGCGAGTTTGAACACGGGTTCGGTTGGGAAATTAGCCGGGCAAAGTGCTGATAATGTGTCCGTCGCAAGTTTTGGTGGTCGAAGTTACCGTGAATCAGCAAGTTTACGGCTTACAAAAGTGATCGTCTGCTGGTCAGTGTAATGCCGGGGATACTCTTGTATGGCAAACTTTAAACATGAGCATTATTTATATAAAAAATCATGAACACATCCCTGGTTTGGTTCTGATTTCGGCGTTGGTCGCGAGTTGATTCGGCCGGTGAGGAGCTGGCATCGCGAGTGATTGGTGATGGAAAGTGGATGCAGTCCTTTTTTTCTCTGCTGAATCCCTCTAGAGTGTATTTTGTGGTTGATGGGGTTTGCTCTGCTGTGTGAGATCCGAAAGGCGGGAGTGCTGTTTTTAACACCGGTTGAAGAAGTAGCGGTGGATTCCTTTGCAACATATCTGGTGAGATCTTTCCTTTCCTTTACTCCAGGGCTGAAAGTCTCCTTAATAAAGATATAAAAAAAAATCTTTCCTTTATTTTTCTCGTAATCCCATTTTATTGTTAGTCATGTTAGTTATACATCACACTTTACACTTTAAATTTACATCCTTACATTATTAGTAATTAGAGACAAAAATATATATTTGCTTAACATAACCTTGACATTTCAGTGTTACATCCACTTGATATTGTGAGCTGAGGAAACCTAGAGCTGCATCTTATTATATGTAAAATAATTATTGTTTTCATTGCAGAATATCAACTATTTTATCTATATAAATTTATATTCATTATTTCATATTTAATTTTTGATATATTTCATGTCTCCATTACATATATTTTCATTATATAAATAAATACTGGGTTGGGAGGGAGCATCAGGGTATCATTTGACCTGGGACTGGACGATGGAGTGGTATGACAACCGGAGTCTAGGAGGGAATAAACACTATCATTTTCTTTATCCTACCGATTCGATTGTGGTGGTGTGAATTCTACTTCAACAGTTTCAGTGAGATCAACGCGCCCTTCTTTACAAACCATCCTGTAGGAAGCTTAATAAGTATTGCGAATTGTGTTATTCGATTTGTTGGATCGTATCGTTGGAAGGAGATTCTTAAATTCCCGTGGATTTCGTGTAAGTGTCTCTGCTTACGGGTCCGCACCTCCGTTTTTGGCCCTTCATACAGCGATATTGTGAATTCAGATCGGTAGCTCAAATTGATCTTGCTATTAAGTGGAGCTGCATACAAGACAAGATCTTTGAAGGGATGGTGGCTACCTTACATACACATACACATAAGGCTAATATACGGCTAATATAAATCTTAGCATGCCCTATGCTAGCCGTGTATTAGCCTAGAAGCGGACTCACTTGCAAAGGTGGGCGCTATGTAAGGCGGTATTTTCGATCGACAGATCGCCTTCAACGAATTTTTCTTCATTTATCGTCAACTTTTTTTTTTTTTTTATTATAGTCAAGAGTGTTATTGGGTCATTCGTGACTTGTCCTGGGGTGAGATTTGAACTCGTGACATTGGCGTGAGAGGTATGGATGTTAACCACTACGCCGGGGTCGCCCCCCCCCCCGTGTTTGGGACGAGTGTACCCCATTAGGCATAAATACGTTAGGCATAATATACGTAAGGCATAATGGACGTTAGGCATAAAATACCTTGCTGCTGTGCAACTCTAGAAACCTCTTTCGAGCATTGTAAACAATGCTTAAATTAGGCTAAGCTTTATACAAACGTTGTTTATTAAATAAGCACAGTTTGGAATCCATTATTTATCATATCATAAGTGACGTAGCTACATATTTACTTTTTTTCCTTGATTTGTTTTCCGTGCTGTGCTCCAATGCTACCAACGCCAGGGAGGCAGCTCCCACACCTGAATCCTACCTATCGACCCATCGACTCATGAACCGGAGACCAACGGTTTTACTTCCCTTCCGAAGGAAAGCGTGATCAGAGATGTTAGGTTGGTAGGTAGCAATAGTGGTAAAGTAATCTGGTTAAAAAACTCTGCATAATTTTAAACTACCTCTTGAAATCAATCCCCTCTTGAATTTAAAAATAATCACATATTTGTTGTAATATATTCCTACACACATATTGAAATTGTCAAAGGTGAAAAGGTTTTCCTCAAAGAATAACTCATGAAATAAAGAATGGTAAATTTTGTGATTTTTCATTCAATTACAAAAAAAAAACAGCTTAAGTTGAATAAAAGATGATGCCAAAGAACAGCTCATGAAATGAAGAATGATGAATTCCACGGTTTTTCATTCAATAAAAAAAAAACAAACACACTTAGAAATTATCGCCGACTTCGGTAATTTTTACCAAAAACTGAACAGATGAACTTTCCGGTAAATTTTATGCAATTCAATTCAACTGCTTTTCAGCTACTTTGAAACTAAATCTTCACTAAAATGACAAGATTTGATCATTTAAACAAGGTTGAACATGTTTTGATATTATTTCCAAATTCAATGGGCATTAAAATGAAGGTTAAAGTTTTACCGAACGTTCAGCTGTTCTGATTTTGGTAAAATTTACCAAACACGGAAACAAAATCTTAGTGTGTACCTGTTTCTAGTCTAGTCTAGTCTAGTCTACACATACACAGCCAGTACTTGAAAGAATCCTGGAAAATGATAGAAATACATCTATCATTTTTCTTGTCATTATTAATGCCTGCTGCACATCAAGGATGTGAAACAAACAATAATGCGGCCAGGCCTACTGTGTAGCGTTTAGTTAATTTTTATGGAAGTGAATGTTTACCATGTCTACTTAATAAGTATAGACAGTGGTTAACATTTAATCCACAGGTAATCAAAGAGCGGGGACATACCGTACCAACCGCTCCGTATGCAGGATTTGAAATTAGGCTATATAAATCGTTGGGAGTGACAGAGCTAAGAAAGTTAATGTACACTCCTTGGTTGTCCGATCTCCTGGGATGGAACACAGGTATTTTCCCCTTGTGTTCGAGTGTACAGTCCTCCCTCCGTACAAGCGTGGACGGCACCGCCAACCCACTGCGATCCCTCAATCGATCCAGCCGACCTCAGTCGAAGGACAACAGAGAGCGGTGTGCGGATGTAACCTATACGGAGGGAATGCTGTATTCGCCTAGGTTATAGCGCCCTTGCTCGCTATTCGTTATTCGCTGTCTACAATGAGAAGAAACAATGCATGAACTTACAACACGCCCCGCATACACGTAGTACCGATATAAAATGTATATTGGTACTGCGTGTACACTTCCATCATCAAAGCAATTCCTGCTTTGTAGATGGCACGATGTCTCCTAAAAAAATAGGATGTCTAAAATCCATAGGATGAAAGTTAAGTCTCATCCGAATCAAATGATTCCAAATGCTACGGATTCATAGAAATTAAGTTTAAATAGATAAAAGTAAAAAAAGGAACAATCTCACCAAATCAGTCCAAGTGAATCCTTTGCAAGCAGCTCTGTCACGTTTGGTGTAGTAGTTCCGATCATAGACCCGCCTTACGAGGATCAATCCTCAGGTTTAATATAGTCAATTGCTCCTTGACGCAAACACGAAGCAACCGCTCATAAAATCATACAACGCATAAATAAACTGAACTTAAAAACTATCACTCGCGATGCCACAAATTTCTGGAGCGGGAGCATAAGCGAAATCTAATTACAACTTCACAAAAGTCGAGAAAAAACGGAGCAAAAATTGACGGCTGAAAATTTTCCATGTCATCACAAAATCTTAGTGTGTACCTGTTTCCACGATTTACTCCCATACTTTTCGATACAACGATTCTGTTTTTGTTGTCATCATAATGAAAACTAGCGGAGGCGACTGCTGATGTGAGGGAGCGATACTTCCATGAACAGTGACGAGTTACCGAAACAAACAAGGAACTGTGGCAAACGAATCATCTGCAACCCAATACTTTGCCTGTCCAAGACGTCGCAAGTTTTCATGAGTCCCAAAAATTAAGGCACTTTCATTATTATCACCGATGTCAGCAATCAATAGACGGTCCCCATTATCCCTCCTTTGAGCCTGTACAAATAAATTAATAAATAAAAAAACAAAATCATCCTCCTGGAATTCATCGGGTAGATTATACCTAACGTCCATTATGCCTAACGTCCTTTATGCCTAACGGCCATTATGCCTAACGACCGTATGCCTAACGTCGTGTACCCGTTTGGGACGATGCCTCGATCATCCCTAAGTTGTCGAAGATTCCTTGGTTCAAAGGGTTGGAGGTGGGTCGAGACTTCATTCGTGTGATGTCTCACCTCATGTCAGGACACGGCTCCTTTCTTATGCTAGGCGCCTACTCCTCTGGTGAGACTGGATCGTCACCACCCACCGCTACTGGTGACGTTAAGTACTAAGCTGATGCATGATTTTAATATTTCACCTGCCACCGTTTCCTACGATTTTCGCAACGCCGACCATGGTAGTATCGCCGAGTTACTCTCCAATTTAGATTGGGACGACTTATTGGACACCGTTGACATTGAGTCCTCCGCTCAAACTATTTCCAATGTCTTGGCATATGTCATTTACAGACACGTTCCGAAAAAGATTCATCATCATACGACCCATCCACCATGGCATACGAGCGAATTTCGTCGACTGAAATCCAGAAAGAGAGCCGCTCTTAGGAAGTTCACCAAGCACAGCATACTATCCCTTCAACGTGACTATGTCAGGATCAATCACGCATACAAACGAGTTGCGAAACGGTGCTTTCTACAGTATCGACGTGGATTGCAGAGAAAGCTTAAGTCACGTCCCAAGCAGTTTTGGAAGTTTGTCAACGAACAACGCCATGAAGCTGGTCTGCCGTCGTCTAAAGGGTGATACGGTCAAAATTTGGTCAAGGGAAAACGCGTGTAAATCGGTGAAATCGTTTATTTAAAAAATCAAATTAAATTTCTTTTTCAAGTTCAATAAGTATAAAATTCAGGAAAAATATTCAGTTAGGCTTCCGCTTTTCCAAATCCGAATTGCCGGGCCTTACGCTTGACCCCTGCCATCAGATTTTGTACAGCCACCTTGTCCACCTTCTTCGCCGCAGAAAGCCAGTTTGCCTTGAACTGCTGCTCGCCCTTAGCAGTTTTTTTTTTGGTCTTCTTTAGGTTCCGCTTGACAATAGCCCAGTATTTCTCAATTGGGCGGAGCTCTGGCGTGTTGGGAGGGTTCTTGTCCTTGGGAACCACCTGCACGTTGTTGGCGGCGTACCACTCCATGGCCTTTTTACCGTAATGGCAAGATGCCAAATCCGGCCAAAACAGTACGAAACAACCGTGTTTCTTCAGGAAAGGCAGCAGACGTTTATTCAAACACTCTTTCACGTAAATTTCTTGGTTGACAGTCCCGGAAGCTATGAAAATGCTGCTTTTCAAGCCACAGGTACAGATGGCTTGCCAAACCAGATATTTCTTTGCGAACTTTGACAGTTTCATGTGCTTGAAAACATCTGCTACATTTCCCCTTCCTTTTGCCGTATAAAACTCCTGCCCCGGAAGCTGCTTGTAGTCGGCTTTGACGTAGGTTTCGTCGTCCATTACCACGCAGTCAAACTTCGTCAGCATCGTCGTGTACAGCCTCCGGGATCGCGCTTTGGCCGTCGTATTTTGTTTATCATCGCGATTTGGAGTCACTACCTTCTTGTAAGTCGATAGTCCGGCTCGTTTTTTGGCTCGATGCACGGTTGTAGACGATACACCCAGGTTATTTGCGGCATCTCGGAGAGAGAGGTTAGGGTTTCGCTTGAAACTACCGGCAACTCTCTTTGTCGTCTCAGCGGCTTCCGGTTTTCGATTTCCCCCCGATCCAGACTTCCTGGCTGTCGACAAACGTTCCCCAAACACTTTAATTACATTTGTAACGGTTGATTTGGCAACTTTTAGCGATTTTGCCAACTTTGCGTGCGAGTAGCTCGGATTTTCGCGATGCGCGAGCAAAATTTTGATACGCTGCTCTTCTTGCTTGGACGGCATTTTGACAACTGAAGAGTGAATTCCAAAATCAAAATAGGAGCAACATTCTACACACACACACCTTCAAAATGATGGGTGTTCAGGTTTTTTAAATGCAAAATTGAAAGAAATACGTCAAGTTGATATTGACCAAATTTTGACCGTATCACCCTTTATGATACATAATGGTAACGTGGCCTCATCTACGCAAGATATCTGTCAGTTGTTCTCTGAAAAATTTGTTAGTGTCTTCACGGACGAGAGACTGAGTGACGATCATGCCCGACTGGCTGCCAGTTACGTTCCACTCTCTGGCCAAACCATGAGCAGAATTGACATCAATCCTGAGATGTTTTTGAGGGCTTCCTCAAACTCAAGTCGTCGTACAATCCGGGTCCTGACGGAATTCCATCGGCGTTCCTCAAAACGCGAGTAGTAGTAGTAGTAGAAGTAGTAGTAGTAGTAGTAGTAGTAGTAGTAGTAGTAGTAGTAGTAGTAGTAGTAGTAGTAGTAGTAGTAGTAGTAGTAGTAGTAGTATTATTAGTAGTAGTAGTCAAAAAATCATAAAAAATCCTGAAAAACCCGTTTCCGAGCCATGGTTTTTTTTTTATTCTTTAGAAACTTCTTTCGTTTCACTGGCGAAGACTTCAGAGTGGTGTGATTTACCATTGTTGAGTTATTTATAAAAAAACGAACGTTATTATTTAACCTTTCCGATTACTGCGAACCTTTAAATATTTCAAAAATCAATTACTCATGAAACGAACACCGTAATATGTGAAATCATTATGCTATTATATCAGCAATCCATTAAAATATCATCATAACTAGTTTTCTTACATAAAAAGGTCACAATGGAGGAGAAATGTCAAAAATATTTTTAAAAAAATCAAAAGAAATAAGGAAACCTCATTTTCAGCGAGATGAAAACTTTTCTTTACTTGAAAACTTCTTATCTTTCAATAGTGAAAATTTCAGAGTGGTATTGTTTACAGTTTTTGAGTTATCGATAAACTAATCACGAAAACAAAAACAAAAAAACGATAGGTGGCATATGACACCAACATAACTCAAAAACGGTAAAAGTTACCACTCTGAAAGTTTCAGCAGTGGAAGATAAGAAGTTTTCGAGTAAGGAAAAAGTATTGGAAAAGTGTTCATCACTCTATTCTTATTTTTTTTTTTATATTTTTAGTATTTTTCCTTGACTGTAATTTTTTTGTTAGAAAACTAGTTATGATTATATTTGTAACGGTTTGCTGAGATAATTTCCTAACAATTTCACAAAACAAGTTTTTAACTAAACAATGCCATTCCTTCGATGAACGGATCAAAAGTTCAAAGAATGACATGGGCAGGAAAACTTCAACTAAAATTTTCTGCAAACATGGTTCACCTAGAATTTTTTGAATATTTTTTTTCGTTTATTGAACCATGAAATCTACCTGTGGAAATATTTTTATCAAAATTTGAAAGCATCGGTACATTTCGTCCAATAGTCAATCATTGTTTTTAAATTTAAAACGTTGGAACCACTTAACCGAGAAATACTTTTGAAGAGAAAATATATATTTATAAATTGGGATATTTATTAAAAAACATTGATTCTTTTTTTTTACAGCTTTTAAAAAAGTTCAATAAATTTAAAAAAAAAGTTTCGCTAACTTTACTGCCGGTAATCGCAAGTCAGTCCCATCTGAATAGGGAATCAAGCAAAGATGCGACTGACTTGCGATTGACGACAGTTTAGTGAATTGTTAACACTTTGGAGGGGAGTCCTTATCGCTAGGAGCAATAAGGAAAATCAAACGTGTATATTAGCGAAAAAGTGTTAATCTCCCTGCGTTTTGATGAGATTTCCTGAAACTGAATCTTGCGGTATACAAATTCATATCTTTCATGCGTTTTTCATTTTCATATCTTACATGCGTTTTTATAAAAAAAAAATCTGAAAAGCCTTAAACTCGCTTAAAACATCAAATATTTGTTTAGCAGGCAATCAGAACAACTACTTTTTTGCTCTTTGGTCATTAAATTAAAGTTTGATTATTTACCGAACAAAAAAACCTTCGTTCGAAGGTTTAAACAACCTTCAAACCAACCACGAAATCGTCTTACCACTGTTTGTCAGCACTACTAATCTCAAAGGTTTTTCCTACCTGATGCTTTCTATAATCCTGCAAATTTCAGGATCTTTCTGAAACCGATCTGGTTTTACAAAAGAGGAGCAGTTCTTTAACGAGAATAAAAATTAGGCTATTTAATAATTGCGCCTTGTGCCACTTCTGGCTTTCACTCACTTTTAACAATAGTATAACTTTTTCTGACCCAGTACAATGGGGAGTACAATTCTTCTGTTTTACTTCACTATCTAATACACTGAACTGCTCCGACTGACGATCGATTGGCGAAAGAGGCCTGAGTTTTCTCAGCTTATTCTGAGCTGCCCACAATTAGAGGCGGTTATACTCGCGACACAATGTATTCACTGCTGCTCGTATTGTCACAAAGCAAACGAGATAGAGTTTGTTGCATGCTTCATGTCGCATCCGACATCGAGTAAATATCGCACGAGCTTCGGTCGTGTCTCGGCTAACTTTTAGCTGTTCAAAATTATGGTTACACCAGTCCCGTACGTTCGCTGCCACATCCGGCATACCTCAGGGTAGTCACCTAGGACCGCTGATTTTCCTGATTTATTTCAACGACGTGAATCTGGTTATTGAGGGACCACGATTATCTTACGCAGATGACCTTAAACTCTACCTCCGAATTCACTCAATTGAAGACTGTTGCTTCCTTCAACGTCAGCTGAATGCTTTTGCTGATTGGTGTATTCTGAATCGTATGGAGGTTAAACCGTCCAAATGCTCGGTTATCTCTTTTTCGCGCAAGAAAGAGACTATTATGTTCAAGTATGTTTTGTTAGGCACTGAAATTGAGCGCGTCAGCCAAATTAAGGACCTGGATACAAAACTCTCTTTCAAGCAGCACATCTCGCACGCCGTCGACAAAGCTTCCAGAATTCTAGGGTTTATCTTCAGGATTGCCAAAGACTTCACGGATATCTACTGCCTTAAATCGTTGTACTGCTCCTTGTCTCGCTCCATATTAAAATACTGCTCGGTTGTCTGGACTCCTCACTACAACAACGGTGTCGAAAGAGTTTAGTCTGTTCAGCGACGGTTCCTAAGATATGCGCTACGTAAACTGCCGTGGACGGATCCCTTCCGATTGCCTAGCTACGAAAGTCGTTTGCAACTGATCAATCTGAAGCGCCTGTCGGTCCGAAGAGATACAGCAAGGGCATTGCTAATTGCGGATATTTTGCAAGGACGCACCGATTGCCCTGTCCTCCTTGAGCAAATTGACATCAATGTTCAACCCCGAGCCCTACGGAATAATTCAATGCTGCGCCTGCCCATACAGCGAACTAATTATAGCATGTTCGGTGCAATCGGTGGTTTACAGAGACTCTTCAACAGGGTCTCCGCACTGTTTGATTTTGACCTGACTCACCAGCTGCTTCGCCGGAGGTTTAGTTCGTTTTTTACCCTTCTTACAAAGAAGGGTATAGATATCACTTGAAAAACCGACTATCGATCCGAGGCCCGGAGGGCCGAGTGTCATATACCATTCGACTTAGCTCGACGAGATCGGAACATGTCTGTGTGTGTGTGTGTACGTGTGTATGTGTGTATGTGTGTATGTGTGTGTATGTAACGAAATGAATGCGCTCACGTTTCTCAGCAACCGCTCAACCGATTTGGACAATAAGATCCGGTGAATATGGGCCTTCACGCTGGATTTAACGGAAAACGTATTAAAACCATCATGCGACACATCAAATTACTACAGAATTCAAAAATAAGATCAATGTTAAGTGTTCCAGACCACATTGGACACACTTGGACATGTTCCGGGTACCCCGGGGAAGTTGCTTGAATATGAATTGAATTAAAACCCATTAAATCACATTAAAATACGATGATAAGGTGATTGGTAGCCTCACCAAATAGACTACACCCGGATATATTCCGGGTACCCCCAGGCAGTGGCGTAGCGTCACTGGATGACACGGGGGTGGGGGGCTTGGTCACTGATAATGACAATAAAATAAATAAACTTGAATAAGTAAGAAGGGTCTGATCACACCATAGGTGGATAAATTCGGGTTTTTCTAGATCAGTTTAGTTTGTTTAGTAATGTTCCTTTTTTTACGAGATGACTATCTATGTACTTATTGATGTTTTGTTTTAGTACTTTTCATGTTTAGTTTAAGTTACATCATTGGGACAAATAACGCCTGTTGATGTTCAGTCATATAAATAAATAAATAAATAAATAAATGTCCAATCACTGTTCGTTAAACGCTCACTTGTTCCGTGTTGGGGTAGGGAACAGCAATCTGTGTGAATGTGGACAAGGTTACCAGGACGCAGATCACATTACTTGGTCTTGTGCTGAGCATCGTAGGGGGAATGTGATTTCTTGTTGTGTTCGAATAGACTAACAACCTACAATAGGTCACTTTAAAAGTTGATTGTTCGTGTTGCACCGAGTTATCTGATAGAATTCAGTCACCGAAGCTGACAGTGAAGAAATTCAGAAACTAGCTCTTGTTGACAGCTTCAATGGTATGCTCAAATTTAAATAGTAGGGGAAAATTAGAGTAGAAGGAAACGTCTTTTTAAACTGCCCGAATGACATGGTTAATTGCTAATCACAGCCTTAAAAATGGCTAATTTCACACGTCACGGAATCCATTTTTGACATAAATGATGAGACGTAAACAAAGATGTCATGTAAAATTAAGTGCGTTTGATTGAGCTCGTATATATCAGCCTCAGAGCACCTGCATTTACATGATTTTTTTTTTAGGTTTGTACAGAATAATATGTATGTGTGACAACCCTGCCTCCAGGCGCAGTTAGGATAGGTGCAAACATGACAATGTTTTTTGAATCCTAAGAAACACTCCTATTATAATTCGATGTATAAAAGTCCAAGACAAAGTACTACCGTTTAGTTTCAACGTTCTATTTCTCAAAATGACACAACATCATTTCAACCCAGACGGTAGCAAACACAACAAGTCACAGCTGCCCAAAGTCGTTTTCGATTACACAATCAATTAGTTTTTTTTTCTGCATACGTTCTACAGTTTCCGCCCAAACTAAAGTGCTACACATTCAGCATTAAAATTTCACTGTCAACTTTGGAGATATCTCACTGGTTCTTTGCTCCTTCATCGTTTCAGCCCAATCCTGGTGGGTGGCTCTCCATTCGCCGAGAACCGATGCAGAAGCGTCCTCCGCATTTATCAATAGCACATTAAGCCTTCTTCTTTCCTAGACTGACCGACTGTTGGCAGGACGTCTGACTGGAAATGCCACATGCAAAAAACTGATTGTGCACCAATGCGAGCACTAGACACACACGTACCTACATACATACATACATGATCGACAAACACAGGCCTCGGTGCTTTCGAAAAAGTGGTAATAGAATTTCCGATTGCAGCTAGTCGCTCTCCCCCTCTGTAGAAGCAGTGCAAAATGCTATCAAAGGATGAATCCGAACCGAGCCGGGCCACTGCCTTTCGTCCGAAAAACGCAACGTGACACAAATGTCATTCAAAATCCTTTTATTAGAAAAGTTTATCCCATACAGCCTGGAAAATTCCGAGAATCCGGGAACGACACGCGAGGCACACACAGTCACACAGGAAACTTCCCAATCGAAACGATCCGAAGAGTGGCTGTTTGCCCGAGCCCGAGTATTGAATTTTGCCGGAGATAAAGAAGGACTTTTCCGGAATGGTGCTTCAATTTAGAATTTAGCCGAAATGCAATTTTTGTCGGGATTGGGCCCAATGGATGTGAATTTGGGGAAGGGTACGGTGAAAGGGGTTGATACCCATAAAAGCCATGCAACAACGCTCTTGCTGCCGATCTGGGAAGCAAATGTGAGAATATCTCTTGGCAAAGCAAACCCGGGATTGTCTTTTGGGCATTGATTCGAGATGACTTTTGGTTGCGTCTAAATTTACGATAACAGCCACTTGAGGGCAAAATAATTGGAACGTGATTAGCATTAGTTTTGTAGGTTTGGTGTGCGTTTGCTAAATACTGCTATCTGTGTGCATCAGCAGTTATTTTTTATGTTGAGCTACAAAAAAATCTTATTTATTCAACCGTGTCCGGAAACAGAGGACCAATTTTAAGGATCTTATTTTATGAGGCTACATCGATCGAAGGTGATTCGGTGAAATGTGTTCCTACTCATTCTGTTCTGCTCATCTTCTGTACACCGTTTGAAATATTCTTTTAAAATTCTGCACACTTAAAAAAAAATCATGTAAATTTAGTTGCTCTGAGACTGACATATACGAGCGTCAGATTTGACATAAATTGATATTTCCTCTCTTCCCATCCATTTCGCTTCATTTGGGTGTCCTGGTAGACCGTCTAGTACCCAGCATTTAATGTTTTATATTACAATTGAATGAAAGCTAAAAGAAAACTAAGGGAAAGATCTTGCCCGATGTTGCAAAGGAATCCATGACATTACGATGATTTCGAAGAGCTCCCATAGATTTGCTGCCGCTACTTCTTTAACCGGTATTGAAAACAGCAACCTTCGTCACACAGCAGCGGAAACCTCCCAACAACCACTAAACACAGGGATCTCAGCAGAGTAAAAAAGACTGTGACCACTTTCCATCCCCAATCACTCGCGGAACAACAGCATCAGCATGCATATAATTGGTTTTGAAAACTAGATTAAGCTCAACATTTCAGCACATGTAGCTTATAGCTATAAGGAACAACTTTGTTGAAAAAAACATCACGATTTAAGTTAGTATGATAGAGATATTAATTATTGAATGAACATGTGCATTTTGATCGTATTTTGCAACACAAACATGCAGCTTATGAAACGTTTCCAGACTACCACTGAAAACTAAAAGTTAATGAAGAGCTTTGAGTGTGTTGGTTTATTTCCTTTATAATTGCTTGTCTTTTGATAGATACGCATATTTCGACTACTACTTGCAGATTTCATCAGTGCCAAGTACTCAACACCACCAAGTTCACATTTTTCACGGACCAACATCCAGACCCATATCTTTAGGTGAGATAACCACTCTTTGAATGTTTCAGTTGTTTTCAACACTTTTGGTTTAATGTTTATATATGGGATTTGGATGAAATGTTCTAATACAAAATGCTCATAAACATTCAAAAGCGAATATAACAATAAAAAAACTGGATTCATGAAGCAGTCTTAAGCGTAGTTGTTACTCATAATTCAACCCTACAAGCTTTGAAAATCTGAGCCAAATCGAGAAAATGAAAACTTGTTTAAGAACGAATATGTAAAGGGGTGTCATTTTTATATATTTTAATCAAAATCCCCATACAAACCTCAAACTAAAATCGCCAGCTCAACTTACAACAAAATGAGCTGAAACTTCCAAAGAGTGGTTTTGGGACACAAAGGCACAAAACCAGAGCTTTGCCGTGAAAAATTTGAGCTTTTATTATTTTGGGCCAGTCCAAGCACCAGCCCCTCACCGGCCGAATCAACTCGCGACCAACGCTGAAATCAGAACCACCAACACCAGCAACCGAAAACAAACGCGTTTAAAAGCAGCCTCGGTACACTTTGATTACATTTTTGAAACATAACATCAGCGCACAAACACGTCGACTACTACATTTGACAGGCTCCTGAATGAATTCACTTCGGCCTATCGGATGAAAATAAAAATTGATTCGGTCGGAGCGCTTCTTTTGTTTTTGGGAATAATGGGTGCAAACCTTTATATCACGCGTTCTTATTGACTTCGTTCCGTAGCTTATTAACTAAAGTATCGTACCAAACGCACAATTGACTTGTTAACTCTGAAATCATGGATTTATTTCATGTTTTCTGCTCGATAGGCCCAAAATGGGCGATTAGGCCGAAGTAGTTCTCTACCCTATATACAAACAAAAAATTCGTATAGAATGCAAAAAAATGGCTTATACGTACACAAGTTGAAGCCATATACGTGCATACGATTATTTTCAACAGCGAGCAACGAATATCGCACATATAACCGCATTCTTTACAAGAGCTACACAAGGCATGTGCAGGCTAATTTACGGCTTAATCCAAAGCAGTTCTGGTCATTCGTGAATACCAAACGAAACGAGGAGGGGCTACCAGTCGAAATTCACCTGGGTGATAGAATCGCCACCAATTCCCTTGAGAAATGTAATCTTCTGGCAGAACATTTCAAAAGCATTTTCAATGACACTACGGCTTCGTTGTCCCAAGTTGCTGAAGCGGTGAGGGACACTCCCAGTGATGCTTTCAATTTTTCGATTACCTTGGTTACAGTAGACCTCGTCGAATCCGCCATCAAGAAGCTGAAATTTTCTAATGCTGCTGGCCCTGGCGGGATCCCCTGAAGCGATGCTGTTCAGAGCTTACAACACCGCTTTCGAAGCTATTCAATATTTCATTACAGCAGGGGGAGTTCCCTACGCGTTGGAAATCGTCATTCATGTTCCAGATCTACAAGAAAGGAGACAAGAGAAACGTCGAAAATTACCGAGGGATTACATCACTCAGTGCCTGCTCAAAAGTTTTCGAAATCATCATCAACGACGCATTATTCTCTAGCTGCAGAAATTACATTGCTCCTGACCAACACGGTTTTTATCTCAAGAGATCAGTTTCAACAAATCTAGCTCCGTTCATTTCTTTATGTCTTCGGAGTATGGAAGCTGAAGCGCAGGTGGACGTTGTATATACAGATCTTAAGGCTGCATTCGACCGGGTTGACCACTCCATACTGCTAGCTAAACTTGAAAAACTCGGTGTATCCTCGGGTTTAACTCATTGGTTCAAGTCCTATCTGACCAACCGTGAACTTTGTGTTAGAATCGGATCAGAGCAATCGGGCTATTTTACAAACAGCTCCGGTGTTCCTCAAGGTAGCAACTTGGGACCATTGCTATTCTCGTTTTTTGTGAATGAGGCCGGACTGATCCTCCCAACTGGTTGCCGATCGTTCTACGCGGATGATGTGAAGATATATGTGATTGTTCGTAGCTTCGCCGATTGCTTGCGGCTTCAGCACCTAATCGATACTTTCGAAGAGTGGTGCTCAAGAAACTATCTCACGTTGAAAGTACAAAAATGTAATATTATCTCATTTCATCGCAAGCTGAAACCAGTGGCATTCAACTATACGATAAATCACCAACCTCTGCAACGTGTGGACAATGTTCGTGACCTAGAAATCACGATGGACTGCGCCTTAACATTCAAGCTTCATTACTCGGGCATCGTTGCGAAAGCTAACAGGCAACTCGGGTTCATTTTCAAGATCGCTGACGAGTTTCGCGATCCTGCCTGTCTAAAAGCTCTATACTGCTCTCTAGTGCGATCGATCTTGGAATTCAGCTCGGTAGTATGGTGCCCGTATCAAGCAGTTTGGATAGCGAGGATTGAATCTGTTCAAAGGAAATTTTTCGGTATGCCTTTCGTCACCTTTCTTGGAATGACCCTGTGAACCTTCCGCCGTACGAAGATCGTTGTCAACTCCTGGGTCTTGAAACACTAGAACATAGGCGGACGATTAGTCAGGCCGTGTGCGCAGCGAAAGTACTTATTGGTGATATCGACTCTCCAGGAATCTTGGCTGAATTCGAAATCTACGCACTCGAACGAGTCCTTCGGTCGAGGAGTTTCCTGCATCTTGGACCTCGTGCTGCGAACTACAGCTTGCATGACTCAATACGGTTCATGTCTGGGCGTTTCATCGAGTTTTACGAGTTTTTCGACTTTAGCTGTGCAGCGGAAACCTTTCGTCACCGTAGCTGTCCATTTAATGTACAATTGAATGATTGTGCTACCTGTTTATTTTTTGTTTCCGGTTCAACTGCATGGCGAGGACTTTTACCTGATTCACGGACAACTCTATGCCATAGGAGGATAACTTGTTTTATGCTATAGACTTGATTAATATTCGTTGTAATTGTATTGTATTATTGTGATTCATGTATTTCGAAAAGATATGGGGTTTTACGCCTTTTCTAGGCTTCCCCATCAGGCTTCATTTAGACACGTTAAGTCCGATGAAGAAAAACAAATCAAATAAAAAAATAAATAAATAAATATTTTAATTTAACTTTAAGCGCGTTGATATGTGCTAACCTCTCAGTATCTTCTAACTGTCGCATATAACAAATAAAAATTGACTTTCAGTCGCTAACCTAAATCGAAAATTAATTTGATGATAAATCATCACTATGGCCCGGTGGTCGGAGGTGAGGCCAGCAGCTCATTGCTCTATTCATACTGCATTGGACATCCCGTATCCAACATGTGTGATGTAGAACAGAGACGAGTTGTGTTTGTTCACATCGACCGATACTGAGTGGTTGCGGTAAAAGCACATATCGTCGGTAATAGACGATTGTTGTGTATTGAGAACGCTTGCGCAAAAAGACTAAGGGAGGGAAACGGATTCGAAACTCATATGTCATTAGCCAAATACATCCGTAGACCATAGGTCCACCGTTGTATAATTGGCAATGCACCCGTGTACTGAATGGGAATTGTGGGTTCGAATTCCACCGGTGCCCTTAGATTTTTTCGCAAATTTTCTCACACGCACGTCTCTTGCCGATGATATGTGCTAACCTCTCAGTATCTTCTAACTGTCGCATATAACAAATAAGCGAGTTGACTTAACATCATAAACGATTTAATCTGTGATAACAAATTAATTTTGAAAAGTCTTACGATGTAATCCGATTTAATTTGTGATACAGTACGACGGAAAAATGAGTCATCGCATATTGGTCGAAAATTTGCATTCTATACGATTTCACTTAAACATAATGTGAGGTATGCCATTCGTATATGCGATTTTGACTTAAACGGTAGCAATTTACGATACCGCCTGTACATTGTTATAAGACTTCTGGTTGTCTGGGTTCTGCTCAGTAAGCAAAATCGATCACCACAAGGCCACCGAGCTTCTTATAACACAAAACAATTACGATAAAATAACGACAAAATAAAATTAAAATAACAACTAAATATGACAAGAATTTGTTATAGATTTCTAATCAACGCGTATTTCTTAAAACTCGATGATTAATTATTTTACGTGCTCGTTCCTTCAAACCATATTTCAATACGCCAACCATATACAATACAAATTAATATTATTATCCTTGTGGCGACCACACCGACGACATCAACAATAATAATTACTCCTGAGAAGGATTTGATATCAGCGGCACCAGTGGTGTAGTGGTAAGCGTTATTACCTCTCACCCCAGCAGGCCTGGGTTCAATCCCAGTCGGCACCGCCGGGATGTTCTGAGGTATAACACCTCTGATCACGCCTTCCTTCAGAAGGGAAGTAAAGCCGTTGGTCCCCGGTTCATGAGTTGATGGGTCGATAGGTAGGGTCCAGGTGTGGGATCTGCCTTCCTGGCGTCGGTAGCATTGGTGCTTAGCACGGAAAACAAGATTGACGGAAAAGAAATCAAGGAAAATAAAAAAAAGAGCTGGTTTAATTACGTCTTAGTATGAAAAATAACCATGTTTTCCTTAAATTTGACATAAGTCGTAGAATTGGAAATTTTGAAAACATTTTTTTTTTAATTTTTGTCAGTACGCTATTTTATGTAATTTTTACACAGATACCTTAATTATTTTCGGTGGGAAAAAAAAATTAAATACTGCGCAAAAAAGGTTCAAACATTTTACTTTTTGTTATTGTTTTACGACTTTTGTCACTTATCAGTGTCCAAGATTTTAAATTTTTCAAAAATTTGCATTTTTATTAGCTTTTTTAAAAAAAAAATCAAACATCTTGAACAAGAGAAATGTCAGCGTACATTTTTCAACGAAAGGCTTTATTTTCCCTAAGCTTTGTCTGACGTCATTTGGATGAGGATTTATGTTTTCTTACTACGATTTATTGGAAAATGTAAAATACGTAATTTGGAGAAAAAAAAATTGCTATATTCAAAATGGCCGAATTTCAGCACAAATTTATATGATCACCCATAACAAATAATTATGCAAAGTTTCATAGAAATAGGAGAAGGTTGAGTATGATTGGTTCATTATTTGACGATAAACTGCTCCTTTTAAAGTACTTGGACTTTGCACCGGCTCTAAACTTAGTGTTCTTCCACAGTTGTTAATTGAGAGCTTTCAGAGGCGGTACAATTTAAGCATTAGAAGTATTGTGTGGCAGTACAATACTCAGGAAAGTCGAGAAATTTGCCAACCCTACAAAATGCTAGACCTAACAGGGATGCTACTATGCTACTCCTAAAATCTCCTCATCTTACATCTACCATTCGCGAATAGACTATATTCCATTATCTTTAGATCCCACTGGTACACGTTGCAGATAAACCACAGCATTTTTATCTATTTTCATGTACACAAAGCCATGGCACAATCTAAAGTAAACGATATCGATTGCTTTACCGGGATTTTCCGGTTTTCTTATCCCTCGATTGTCGGTCTGCTCTCTTGGTAACCACTTATGCTCGACTCAATTCAAACTACACCAACTACACCATGGGAACAGCGAACGGCTACACGGATCGGATTTACGGAATTGATATTAAAGAACTTTATCGACCATTTTATTTCACTTTTGTGGAAGATCGAATTTAAATTGAATTTCTGCGACAATTCAATCTGTCGTCTCTATGCGGAACAGAAGAGAACTTTCGCCATAATCGGGCGCTTTGAGTTCGAATCAAGGCGATATGTTTGTTTCGGCGCGCTTGAATGTGATTTATGGCTATCGATGATGTTGTTTTAATCAACTGAACTTTTCCACTTGGCAGAAATAGACAAAGTCGACTTACTTGCTCTTGATGTAAACATAGCATCGATTCAGAATTGCTGCACCTAGGTTGATTTATCGGCAGATCATTAATGGGAGCGTACGGATTTGAGAAATGGGGGCATTTTTCCTTCACTAGGAACGAGAGAAAAATGATAAACGTCTCAACGCATTTAGGCGAAGATGAAAAATGTGATTCCACTCGGAACAATAAGATTAGGGAAAACAATAAAATGATGATACCGAAAAGCTTCTCGATCACCTTTTTCCTGCTTCGCATCAGCATCCTTTTCTTCTGCAATTTGGTGTCCAACGAACGAGTCCGAAAGCGAACCATCACGGCATGGCAGTAGATCTCTCTGGGTGGGAGAGAAAAAGGTTGAACACAGCACATCTTCACAGATGCTGCTCCCAAAAATAATTTTCGCATAAATCACACATCCGAAGCTGCTTTATGGGCTTGCTGTCCTGGTTGCTGGTGGTGCTCGTCGAAATGAAACCATTTGCTTTCAAGGGTCAGTGGGAAAATTGCCGCTATTTTCTTAACCATGGTCGTCCACGTGATGTCATAACTCATACCGGAAGGTTCTTTTCCATTTCCAGGGGGTAATTTTCTTCCGCCTTGCCCACCTGCCTTGAGAATCCTAGGGCTCTAGTAGGTAGACCGTCTGTTGGTATTTATTTCTTCATTTCAATATCAGAGTTGAATAATGTCTAGTGCATGCGTTTCGGTTCCAGTTTAAATTATAGGACGTTTTTAAACCCTTAGTTTCGTGAATGGGCATTCGAAGGTTGTAAATTATTTTTATAACATAATCCAACAATGTGCGTGCCAATTTATGTTTCAGAATAGCTGAACTTTAGCGTCAATCCCACGCACCACTATAGCTACATGCTGAGGAAAATTGAAAAATAACTCGATCCCTGCATACACGTTCATCCATAATGCTGTAGGGACGTTCGCTCTAAAGAAAGGATTTCCTTGGCTGTAAAAGAATGATGACAGGTATTTTCAACCCACCCACTGAGGGGAATCAATTTATCGAATGTTTACTTTCAATTTATACATATCCTTGGGTGGACACGCGTTGACAGTGTTCTATTCGGGAATGGAAGAGCTCGGGTGGGTGAGCAAGGTTATCTCAGAATCACATTCAAGAATGTTGAAATCTGGAAAACGTTTACTAAGAAGAATTTGCCCAATTTTTTGCAGTTTGATCAATTCGATAGCATGGTCGTATAATTGATTCCCAAATATCTTTTTGGTACAAAAGACACATCAGAGCTAGGGAAGGTATATCGGTAATTGGGGTAGAAAGCTGGCTATGAGCTGAAAGAAACTTCAAATAACATGCTGTCGTGGTAAATTTAGCGCTTGTTACTTAATAATATTCCATTTGTGCCCCTCCCGCCAACCTTATATTTATGCGCCCTTTTTCAGGAGCAACAAATCAAATCACATGAGAATTTAGAAATAATGGTTGGCAGACATATTTAGTACAAAGGACCCAAGGTCCAAAGAGTGATTCTGAAAAATATTAAAAGAGATTCTTTAAGTATTCGAAATTTTACTTAAGTTCCCAGAACTCCTCTAGAGTTTCCGAAATTTTCCAGGCATTCATAAAGCAACTTTTATGATCCCTCAATTTCCCTGAAGTTTTCTGAGCTGGTGTGCTTGCTGTGCCTTACTTCGTGCATCTCTAACAGTATGTCGGATCGTGCTCAGACGGATATCATTTATACAGACTTATTATATGAACGTTAATCAAAACAGTGAGAGGTGTTGCTTTTTATCGCTTAAGATTCAATTCAAATTAAACCGTGAAAAACTTTTTTCCTGTCGGTATATCTGGTATCGTTAGAAAGGACAAAGTTAATCTGATCGTTTAATAGATGTGGATCGGTGAAAAATCGAAGAAAATTTGTATTAAATAGTGATTAATCGAATCACTATTAATATAATAATAGAGTAAAAAACATCGCACCGGCCGATGGCCGAATGCGCTCCGCCGTTAAGGACTATACAAGTGTGAAGTGCGGTTATTAACCCAACTCAGTGAGGTCGTCCCACAATCGTATGTGAGAACCAAGGAGTGCGTAAAACAATTGGCGGCTAGAATAGCCCGCAAGCGTTCTGCCGAAATCAAAACAAAACTGGAGAATGTCTGTTCAATGCGAAGTGTGTATAAAGGCTATAAATGTAGCCAATGACCGAGTGTTTTGTTTTGGGGGATGCGGTCAAATCGTGCACGCAAAATGTTCTGATTTGACAACAGCTGGTGTAACGGCACTGCGAGAAAATGTGTCCATAAAGTATGTTTGTCATGATTGCAGAAAAAGGCAAACATGCATTAATAGTGTGATGAATAAATGTGTAGAGATGTTGCAAAAGCTTGATGATGCTATGAAGCATATGGAGTTTATGTTTGTTGAGAGCGAAGAGAAGATAGTTGCAAAATTGGCGGAAAAGACTGAGCAAAAATGCAAAAATGTGATGGAAGAGTTTATGCGTAAAAATAATAAAGATTTAAAAAACACTGAGAAAAAAATTGTTGATGCCCTGACTGGTGACATTCAAAAAAATGTAAAAACCCTCGAGAAAAGTATTGAGAACATTAATGTAACCAAGGAGAGCAATGGCTCTGTGAATAGTGGATTGAGTTTACAAGGACCAAATTTTGCAGAAATTGTTGGCGGAAAAAAACAAGACCCAACTAAGTCAGTTCTTCGTTCGGGCAGAGTATTGAAAAAACCTGAAATTGCGATTACCCCAGCTGATGACAAATCAGATGAAGTATCGATAGAATTATCAAGTGAAGAAAACGCATCTGCGCCTAGTGTTGAAAATAGAAAAAGCCCAAAAAAAATAAACATTGCAAATACTGTGCGTATCAAACCAAAAGTTGTGCAGACGAATCAGGACACGAAGAAAGAAGTGCGAAGTAAAATTGATCATTCATCAGCTGGCATAAAAAGTGTGAGAAACGCAAAGAATGGTGCCATTCTAGTGGAATGCAAATCGATGAATGAAGCCGACGCATTGATCACACAGGCAAATGACAAGTTTGGTGAAAATTATGAAATATTTATTGAACAACCAAAGAAACCAAAAATCAAAATTATTGGGATGGATGAGGAATATGAAGAAGAAAACTTAAAGGAAATCGTGATGGAACAAAATGAAATCGGTGAAATAAAGCATTTTAAAATTGTGAAAATGATCAGAGTCCCTGGCAGAAAATTCAATGCAGTATCGGTGATCTGTGAAATTGACTCGGAAGCATTCCAAAAAATTATGCGTCGGGGTAAACTGAATGTAGAGTGGGAAGTATGTAACGTTGTGGAAAATGTTAATGTATTACGTTGCTACAAATGTTGTGCTTATGGGCATCGATCAAATGATTGTACAGGTAAAAAAATCTGTGTAAGATGTGCTGGTGATCATGATGTGAAAGAATGTTTATCGGAAGAGGAGAAATGTATTAATTGTGTTACTTTGAACAGTGAGAGGAAATTAAATATAAATGTTGATCACGCTGCTTGGAGTCCAGATTGCCCAGTGTACAAAAGGAATTTGAAGGTTTCTAAGCAGTTTATAGACTATGGAAAATAGCAATTAAGTAGTGCGAATGTTATTTACCTGAACATTGGTGGACTGACTGCTCATTTTTGCGAATTAGAAATTATTGCAAGCACATTGAGACCCAAAATTCTGATGATTACCGAAACACATATAACAGATGATATTGATATGGCTGAATATCAGCTTATGAACTTCACAACATGTGTGTGTTATTCTGACTCGAGGCATACAGGAGGAGTTATCATGTATTGTCATGATTCAATACATTTCCGGGTTGTAAGCAACATTTGTTTCGAGCGTAATTGGTTTCTCGCTTTAAAAGTTGAAAATGGTTTTAAAAGAGGAATGTATGGCTTAGTGTATCATTCCCCGAATGACAGTGATTCCAATTTCCTTGAGTTTCTGGAGAACACTTGGCTTGAAAGCGTGGTTGAATCGAATGTGGACAATTTTATTGTTGGTGATTTCAATATAAATTGGCTAAATTGTAAAGATAGTGAACGGTTACGCAGTGTAATGCATGGATTTGGTCTCAAGCAAGTAGTGACTGAAAGTACAAGATGTACAGCGTATTCTGAGACAATGATTGATTTAGTGTTTAGCAATAGTTCTGTGACAGATGTGTCAGTGCTAAAAGATTACAAGATATCAGATCATGAAACTCTCCAGATCATCAGTAAAGAAGAACAAGATGTGCGAAATGAAGACACAGGTATAACAATTAAATGTTGGAGAAAATATTCAAAGGAAGCGTTGCAGGCTTTACTTAGATCTAATTTACCAGAGACGAGTGAAAGAGAACTACATGAGAAAGCAGAAGTGCTTGGATCAGTTCTAGAACATTGTGTAAATCAGCTTGTTGTGGTGAAATCAATAAAATGTACTTCTCACAAGAGATGGTATACAGTTGACCTAAAGCTTCTAAAAAATGAACGAGATGAAGCATATATGACGGCTAGTGGAAGTTGGGAAGAGCAAGATTGGGAACGATATAGGGTCTTACGAAATGAGTATTCTCATTCTGTGAGGAGGGCGAAGGCCTTATACACCCAACGTAAAATTGAAGAGAATAAAAACGATAGTCGTTCCCTCTGGAAAGTGCTTAAAACGTTATGGAATAGTAAAAATCGTAATAGTAAATGTGTCAAGTTTGATGGAGTTGACATTGAAGATGAAAGTGAAATATCAGAAAAATTCAATGGATACTTTGTAGATAGTGTACGAGAAATTCACGACAGTATTGAAAATGTTCATGATGATACGGCACTAAATGAAGACTCAAATGAGAGGTGGAATATTTTCGAACCAGTGACGATGGAAAACCTCAAGAAGGTAGTTAATAATTTGAATAATTCCTCTGGTCTCAATAATGTAAACCTACAAGTGTTAAAAGATTCCTGGGATATGTTAGGTGAGTACCTATTAGGAGTAGTAAATGAATCTCTCGAAACTGGAGAGTTTCCGCGAAGCTGGAAGCAATCAGTTGTTATTCCGATACAGAAGATTAGTGGTACAGTTAAGGCTGAGGAATTCAGACCCATAAATATGTTACCAGTTTACGAAAAAGTATTGGAAAGTATAGTTCGAGAACAAGTCACTGCGTATCTGAATTCAAATGAAATCTTAATTGCAGAACAATCAGGTTTTCGACAAAATCATTCATGCGAATCAGCGTTAAACTTACTTCTATATAAATGGAAACGTATGCTAGAGGCTCGTAAAACTATAGTAGTAATATTCTTGGATTTAAAACGTGCGTTTGAAACTATTTCACGTCCTATGATGTTGAAAACACTAAAAAAGTATGGATTGGGAGGAAATGTCCTCAAATGGTTTGAATCCTATTTAAATGATAGAACACAAGTGTGTAGATATGGTGATAAGGTGTCATCACCCCTGACAGTTCCACTTGGAGTACCGCAAGGAAGTGTGTTGGGACCACTATTATTCATAATGTACATCAACGATGTAAAGGCAGCGATAGGATCATGTGAGCTGAATCTTTTTGCGGATGATACAGTTATATTCTTTGGGTCAAAGGATCCCAAAGAAGCCTTACAAAAAATAAGAGAGGGAATCGTTCAAATTACTAAATGGTTGAGGATCAAAAAGTTGAAATTAAATGTTCAAAAAACTAAAATGATGATTATATCTAATAAAAGGAATCTGAATCTTAATGAGTTTAATGTTGATATAGAAGAAGAATTGATAGAAAGAGTACAGGAGTTTAAATATTTAGGAGTGAAAATTGATGATAAACTAAATTTTAAGGTGCATATCGATTATGTGATTAGTAAAATTGCTAAAAAACATGGAATTTTATCAAGACTGAGAGGAAAGCTTCCGTTTTGGAGTAAAATTTTCTTGTATAAAACGTTAATTGCTCCCCATATAGATTATTGCTCATCGATTCTGTTTCTGGCAAGTGAAACGCAGATAAAACGGTTGCAAAGGTTGCAAAATAGACAAATGAGATTTATTCTTCAATGCAACAAGTATACACCAATCAGAATGATGTTAGATACACTGCAGTGGTTATCGGTTAAAGAACGAATAGTTTTCAATGTGTTAACAATTATATATAAAATGACACAAAATCTTTTACCAGAATATTTGAGGTCAATTTTAGTTAGTGGAAATGATATTCACGAGCATCGTACAAGACGGATTAATGACTTAAGAGTAGTTCCATTCTCGATGACATCGACGCAAAGGTCAATTTATTATAAAGGAATTAAAATGTTTAACTCCCTTCCAGGAGTTATTAAAACAGCTAGAACAGTACCTGAATTTAAAAGAGGATGTGTGCAGTGGATAAGAGTGAATTATAGATAATTAAATAGGTGATAGATTATTATAAATTAGGATAGTGTTGTTTTTTGCTGTTGTTTTTTTCATTTGTGAATTTTAAAAGTAAACATAAATTTAAGTCGGAATGAATTGATTAAATGTTAGATTTAATGAAAAACTTAAACTGTATGTAACTGTATTATGAAATTATCGGATCGATAAATAAACGAAATTTATTATTATCTGCAGCCTTCGATAAATTGAATCACCGCATATCAATCGCAAAACAGGCTTGGTATCCACTGCTGCCTTTTGCTATGGATTCAGTCGTACCTCACCGATCGCTATCTTACTGTTGTCATTGGTCCCGTATGTTTACTGCCACGTCCGGCATTCCCCAGGGTAGTCACCTGGGACCGCTGATTTTCCTGAGTTACTTCTAACGTCAAACTGAATGCGTTTGGTGATTGGTGTATTCTGAATCGTATGGAGGCTAACCCGTCCAAATGCTCGGTTATCTCTGTTTCGCGCAAGACAGAGACTATTATGTTCAAATATGTTTTGTAAGGCACTTAAATTGAGCGCGTCAGCCAAATTAAGGACCTAGGTGTGATTCCAGCAGCACATCTCGTATGCAGTCAACAAAGCTTCCAGGATTCTTTCACGGATATCTACTGCCTTAAATCGTTATACTGCTCCTTGTCTCGCTCCATATTAGAATACTGCTCGGTTGTCTGGACTCCTCACTATAACAACGGTATCGAAAGAGTTGAGTCTGTTCAGCGACGGTTCCTGAGATATGCGCTACGTAAACTTCCGTTGACGGATCCCTTCCGATTGCCTAGCTACGAAAGCCGTTTACAACTGATTCATCTGGAGCCCCTGTTGGTCCGAAGAGATACAGCAAGGGCATTAGTAATTGCGGATTTTGTGCAAGGACGCACCCATTGCCCTGTCCTCCTTGAGCAAATTGGCATCAATGTTCAACCCCGAGCCCTACGGAATAATTCAATTCTGTGCCTGCCCTTACAGCGAACTAATTACAGCATGTTCGGCGCAATCGGTGTTTTACAGAGACTCTTCAATAGGGTCTCCACACTTTTTGACTTTGACCTGACTCGCTAGGAGGTTTAGTTCATTTTTTTTCTAGATCAGTTTAGTTTGTCTAGCAATGTTCCTTTTTTTACGAGATGACTATTGACTCTTTGATTCAAAGTGTTTTTATGTTGCTTCATACGCGAAGTTAGCGATTTTCAGAGTTGGTTGGAAATGCTAACATAAAGCTTTAGTGTGATAATTTATTAGCTAGAAAATGATCTTTAGAAGAGAGTAGGTGTATAGTTCCGTTCGAGTACGGCAGTATTAAAATTGAATAGAAGTTGAAAATGAGCGAAGGGCCATTAATGCGACAGTTTTTAAAGTTAGACGCACATCTTTTGCCTAACCCGTACGATGTACGCGGAGACTTGAAGTATGTCTCCAAGTCTACAGGCAAAAAATGTGCGTCCTTCTTTTGCTCATAAACTGACTGCGGCTGTGAAATTGTTCTAGCGACGTTTTCATCACTACCTTAAGCCCCACGTTGCGAGAGCATTTCCAGTCGATGGTGTGTTATAATGCAATTCTTCTTTACCCAACTATTGTGTTGCTCCTCTCGTCATGACCAACTTGGTCATCTCAGAGAGAAGGCAGTAGGCAATTTTCATACTGCCGTACTCTAACGGAACTATCCACCTACTCTCTTCTAAAGATCATTCTCTAGCTAATAAATTATCACACTAAAGCTTCATGTTAGCATTTCCAACCAACTCTGACTCATTGATGTTTAGTTTTAGTACTTTTCATGTTTAGTTTAGGTTACATCATAGGGGCCAATGACCCTTTTGATGTTAAGCCTTAAATAAATAAATAAATTAATAAATTAATAAATAAGTTCACCTAACTTTCATAATGTTCTCAAAGCTTCCGTAACTTTCTCTAGACTTTGAAAGTTCTTGAAGTTCTTTGGACTACTTTGAACTTCCCTGAAGACTTCAGTATTTCTTGAAAGTTCTCACAATTAATCAAATGGAACTGCCATGATTTTTTCGATCTTCCGAAAGTTTAACTGAAGTTTTCTAAAGTTTGATGTTCACTCTTTTAACTTTCATTAACATCTCGGAACCTCCTTAAAGTTTTATCAATTTTCCAAACGTTCATAGATCTCCTGCCATTTTCTGGAATTCTAGTAACTTCCTGAACTATTAAGAACTTCTCTGAAGTTCTCGAAAGTACTGTACAATATCTTAAATGTTCTTGAAGTTAACAGGATTTCTCTGTGGTTCATTGATCTTCTCTGATGTTCTCGAAACTTCTCTCTTGGTCTTGCGATTATCCTCCTTTTTTGATACTAGATTTACTTGGAGTTCTCTGAACTTTCGTAGAAAATCTTTGAATTTTCGTAAAATTTTCTAAACTTCTCTGGACTTTCTGAAAAACTGAGAAGATTATTTATTACATTTTGCTAAAATTAATGTTATGGTAGTTCCATCCATTTATGAAACTTTCCTGCTGAATACTTTAATTAAAATATGTCTTCATCATCGTGGTGATCATAAAACATCTCTGGAGTTTATGCAATTTTCCTGAAGCTCTCGGAACTTTCATGAATTTCTCAAAGTTTTCCTAGAATTTACTTTAAAGTTCCCGATAGTTTCCTAATTGAGCAGTTCCAGGCCAAATAGCACAACAAAAAAAGTTTGACTCGACCTTCTCCGACTTGGAAGAAACTTTACATAATTATTTGTCAATGAATGATTCACTTTTGTGCTGAAGTTTGGCCATTTTGGATCTTGTTTTTTTTTAATCTCGTCCGACATTTTTTCAATAAATCGTAGTACACAAACATCACTTCTATACTAACATTTTAAAAGGCCGTAGCTCCAAACAAACATACAGGCCTGTAGATTCGAAGAGATACTTCGAGTCTCCCCACACATGTGGTGGGTTAGGCAAAGAAGTGTGCGTTTGATTTACTTGTCGCATTAATGGCCCTTCGTTCATTTCAACTTCTATTCAATTTTCAGACTGCCGTACTCTAACGGAACTATTAACCTATCCTCTTCAGAACTTACTCTAGTTAATAAATTATGACACTAAAGCTTCACGTTGATATTAGTATAGCATTTCCAACCCACTCTGAAAATCGTTAACTTCACATATGAAGTAACAAACAAAAACAAAAACACTTTGAATGCTTTATATTATGTTGGCAACTGTTCGTTGATTTTCATTGTTTTTGGCCTTTTAACATTGGAAAATGAAAATACAAATATGATTTAAAAGCATAGCAAAAGCAAAGTATAGAAACAAATTACTGACAAAACCTAATTGCCCGACCAGACCCGATTGAGATTTTAGGCTCGTTTATACTTCACATCATGACTGATCAAACCATGTTAAATTTGGCTGCTAAAACCTGCAAACTCAAAAGAAATTTAAAGTGAAAAAAATTTAATTTTTCGCCTTTAAACCGGTTTATAATGCAAACAAAGCTATATAGACTACCGTTGTCTTAAGCAAAATTGTGTATTTTGAGAATATTGAAAAATTTGTAGAACATATCACCCCGTTTATTTGAGATTATAATACAAAAAATGACAAAAAAAAAGTTATTTTAAGGTGCTCCTGTCAAGAATTCAATGAAATCTTGTAAAGATAAAGATATAGAAGCTTGGTGTCTTGAGCAAAGTTTAATAAAATTTGTTTTTGTACAACATTGCTGAAGACATAAAGCTATTATCTCGAACCAGTAAAAAAATAGTTTTTGCAAATGTAATACCAGCTCAATAAATATTTAGGTAATTATTTCAAAAGACTCGGACCATTATTACGAGAAACTTCTTCCAAGACACCAAGTCTTTAAAGCAACGATAAGAGGAGAAAAAGGTATTGACCGTCTTTTTTTCAGAATGGTCCGACTGTGCGGCGTATCACCAGTGTTGGCAGTTCAAAGGATGGAAGATCCGGGGGGTGACAACATTTAAGAAATTATCGTTATGATGTTTTATTCTCAATTTCACGACAAAGAAAACTTGTTTAGAGTTTTTAGTGATGCATGATGATAGATTACACTATTAACTATATGTCAAGCTTATAAAATCGATAGGATTAATAAAGGTCATCAAAATTGGGAAGCAATTTTCTCGATATGTTCATTTTGGAGTTACGCCCTTTTTAAATGTTAGTCTAGACTTCTCATTGAAGTGACGTCTGCGACAAAATTGTACACGCTATTTAAAAACTACCCAAATTTAAATCTCAATTCTATCACTCAAACTAGCGAATCAATCTTCGAAAAATCTTCTTTCATTTCTCGCATCTACTTGCATCGCGCATTATCTTTTTGTAGGCAATCTTCAGAATCGTCATCGATCTTCTCTCTATCTACTCAGAGTGCGCACAGCAAACTACAGCAAAATATAATTTTTCCTGCATCGTAGATAGAGTCGCCCCCCTCGTGAATGTCCCATGAATGCTTTATGTATAAATCATCTCGTCTAGGAAGAATAAAAATAAAAACATTATGAAAATGAAAATCTGTATTTATTGATACCAACGAACTATTTGCTAGAGTTGTATACCTCTTTAACTAGCTGCTGATAGTTTTCGCCATCCAGACTCACTGCGCAAAAATCGCTTGTTCACTACTTCAAAATACATCATTTAAAACATAAGAAAAATTCTTGGGATGAGGTTCCAGTGACATGCCAAGAGTTTTATGTAAACAGTCAAATAGATTTATTCTCTTTAACGATGCGCTTACAACGAGTACACTTTGTTGATTGAATAAAATGGCGCATCTTGCTCAGTGGCTGGTAGACAGTTATAGACTGGTACACATATTACACTGGTACGTTATTTGGACGATCGTTGCTCCTTTAACACTCCTCCTCAATGAACATGTTCTGCTCACGATGAACATCGCAGCGAATGTTAGAAGTTGACCTTGCAGGCGATGTAATGGTTTTTTGCCTTTTTTATTTCGTGTTCTGTCTGTGCTTTCACCTACACAAGCAAGCATTTGCCTTGATTCTTATGTATAACATGGTAGAACGACGCACACACTTGCCTCGAATCTCTCCAGCAGAAAAAGCATACGAAGTCGAGTGTGAGAGGAAATGAGCGCTTCTTGTTTGCTTTTAGGCTCTCCTTATTCAGAAGCATGGAGAGAGCAGTGGAAGAAGCACAGGTCTGATAATCGCAAAGTTCGTTGTTCGAGTCTAGTCGGCAACGTTTTTCCTTTTTTTTCTACATAATTAATTTACCTCACTAATACACTTTACATTTTTCGGTCTCCAATTTTCTTGCATTGGACCACAGCTAGGTATATTGCATCCTCGGTTCATACGGTCTCCACTTACATCCTCTGATGATGAATCCCACATATTTGTAAGCGAATCTTACATCCACCGGTTGGGTGTAGTATTGCCTTGTTTTGATATGCTTGGATCGACGAGTAGACCTTTCTGCACCGACAAACTTGATACAACTTTGGTTGTCCTCACGAATAGTTACTGGACCACCTTGTTGCACACCAAGATCTTTAAACAGACTCAGCAACCATACCAGCTCCTGGCTTGCTTCACTCAGTGACACATATTCCGACTCCATTGATGAAAGCGTGACACAATTTTGTCTTCGGCTAACCCAAGAAACTGCTCCGCCGGCATAATGGAAGACGAAACCAGTTGTAGACTTGCGTGTTTCAATATCACCAGCCCAATCGGCATCGGAATGGCCAGATAGACCTTCATCGGTATTAAAATTAAACCTCCAGTCCTTCGTAGTTTTCAGGTAACGGACCACTATTTTGGCCGCCACCCAGTCCGCTTCTTTTGGCGCACTCACCTTTCGGCCAAGTATAGCAACGCATGCCGCAACATCCGGTCTAGCGCACACCGCTATGTAAAGAAGTGCGCCGACCAAACTTCTGTACATCGTAGCATCCGGTAGTAACGAACTAGTTTCATCCTTCCTTATGTAACCGGTTTCCATTGGCGATTTGGCTCCCTTCGCATTTCGAAGGCCAAACTTCTTCACAACTCGCTCGATATAACCCTTGAGCGAAACACTACTTCCCATTTTCATGTCCAATCTCCAGACGCAGGAAATAATTCACTTCACCAAGGTTGGTAATCTCGAACTGTTTCTTCAGTGCTTTGTACACTAACTCAATCTGGAATTCATCTTCGCAGCCAACCATTATGTCATCTACATACACTAATAGCAGATACACGCATTTGCCGTTCACTACTTTTGTGTATAAACAGGAATTAGCTGCACTTGGACGAAAGCCACCACAATCCAGTAGTTGATTCCAGCATCTGGCCGACTGCTTGAGGCCATAAATGATTTTCTTCAACAGACACACCTTGTGCTCCTTTCCCGCCACCTCGTATCCAGGCGGCTGCTTCAAGAACAACTCCTGATCTAGTTTGCCATATAAGTAAGCGGTTTTAACGTCAAAATGTTCCAATGTCATTTTCCTGCTACTCGCCAAGCTAGAAGAGCTCGCAGAGTCGTATACCGTGCGGGACCGAAATCCGTACAGCACCGAAACCCTGTTGAATTTGTTTATTTATATGCATCATAACAATGTACATATTATACATGAATACATATTCATGTTCATTCATGCATTAGCTTAATGTTTACGTCAACAATTAAGCAGAATGTCATGCAATTAAAATAAGAAAAATAAAAACCTCAACACGTGTCGGGCATTTCTGTCAATCGGTTGCGTTCTTAACGATTTTCTAAGAAAATCTTTCGGATTTACTTCAGTTTGTTAAGCGTATTTCAGTGATGTTTGCAAGTAGTTTCCTGAAGGTTGATCGAAAAGGTTAGTGTTTATCGTTTTATATCTCAATTCTTAGCAATGGATCGTTCATATGGTATTTATTTATCAAAATTAGTACTGTACGGATTTCGATCCATATATAACAGCTGATTCTAAATCCGTACACTTGTGCATCACTAATGACGATTCTACTTTATCCAATGTTTTTCAGCAGATCATGGAAACTTAATACACGTCGGAGGATTTGGAGAAGACTGTGGCAATGATGCGTGCGGAGAAATCTTACCGAGAAGCATCCAGGGATTTTGCCGTTCAATTCACCACCATAAGAGATGCCGTATTGAATCGCTACTCTCTTATTTTATTCGTATTGTAAACGTTATATATGAAGAGCGTCAAAAACCAGTCGAAAAGTAAAACAACGCAGCTCCCCTACAGGAATTCAGGGAATCAAGAAAATGCTATCTTCCGATGCTTACCGACGATAAAAATACTAGTTAACGGAATCATGATCAGTGTACAGTAAGATCATGGATTATCATTTGTGTTACACATCATGATCAGCAACAAAAACGATAATCTACTGATATGATAACAATCACTTTGTAATGTTTCTCAAAATCTAGGAACTTGCTGTCTTCGGAAAAGTTGTTCTAGAGGTCAAATAAAGGGTGTCCACGATGAAATTGCCACACACAAAATTGATTCGCAAAATTCGAGTTTTCATCCGATTGCCATCAAATTTTCAGGGATTGAGAAATAACTATTAAACTTCATTTTACCATTTTACTCGTATTTTATTTACAGTCCATACGCAACTGCCCGCACCTTGGCCTTAACCCCGGCCATAAGATTCTGCACAACCTGTGAATCAACCGTTTTTTGCATGTAAACCCATACTTTCTTCAGTTCCTCGACTGTCTTCACTACCTTAGGTCGTTTAAGAAGGTGCTGCTTCATAATCGCCCAGTACTTCTAGATGGGGCGGAGCTCCGGAGTGTTGGGAGGGTTGAACATTTTCGGCACGAAATTGACTTTATTGTCCGCATACCACTTCAGCACGTCCTTGGAGTAGTGGCATGAGGCCAAATCCGGCCAGAAGATTTTTGGGACGTTGTGGGCCTTCAGGAGAGGAAGCAGCCGCTTCTGGAGGCACTCTTTTATGTACACCTGTCCGTTCATCGTGTCCTGGGTCACGAAAAGTGCACTCCGCTTCCCGCACGTGCAGATGGCTTGCCAAACCAGGAATTTCTTCGCAAATTTGGACATCTTCTGAGTGCGGACATGCTCCGGAACGCTGAACTTATCCTTGGCCGTGAAAAACAGGTTGCCGGGGATCTGTTTGAAGTCGGCCTTCACATATGTTTCGTCGTCCATGATGCAGCATTCAACTTTCGTCAGCATGTTGAGGTACAACTTCCTGGCACGGGTTTTGGCGGACTTGTTCTGCTTCTCGTCGCGATTAGGGGCCTTTTGTACCTTGAACGTTCGAAGCCCAGCCTTAGTTTTGGCCTTCTGGACAAAACTTCGGCTTAGGTGCAGCTTCTTAGCCACATCCCTAACGGAGGCGTTCGGATTTCGGTTTAAGGCCCCAACTACGCGGTTGTGATTTTTGGTGTTGTACGGAATACTTTTTCCTTCACTTCTGGGCTTCCGATCGGTGGTCAACCGTTCCTCGAACCGCTTAATCACTCGCGACACCGTGGAATTCGCGATTCCCAACGTTTTAGCGATGGAACGATGCGAGAGATCCTTGTTCTCGTGATGAATGCGCAAGATTTTATCACGCACGAGCTGTTCTTTCGACTCCATTTCCGCGAGTTTTGATCACAGGACTTTAAAACTTGCAGGATGTAAATAATGCACTATGAACTAAATCCACCCAAATTTTCATTGAATTCTACCCAACGGTTAAAATGTTAGAGCAATTTCATAGTGTGGCAATTTCATCGTGGACACCCTTTACCCTACAATACGGATATTTTTGGAATCAGGATGACACATATATTTTGAAAATCAATGTAGGTCGCCATTTTGAAATCCGTCATCTCGACCGTTGGTTTCGGAAAAAAAAACTGTCAAATACCCTACAATATGGGTATTTCTGGAACTGGAATAATGTGTAGATGTTGAAAATCGATGTAAACCGCCATTTTGGAATCCAATTTGGCGATCTTTGGTTTTAAAAAGAACTAACAAATACACTAGTCAACCACATTCAGGCCGACATCAATTTCAGACATCTACACGTCATCCCGGTTTCAAAAATGCACACATTGTAGGGAAAAGTTGTTACTAAAATCAATAGCCGCCATCTTGGATTCCCAAATAGCGGCAGATATTAATTTTCTACATCTGCATGCTATCCCTGTTCCGAAAATACCCCCATTGCAGGGTAATCTTGCATTTCCAAATGGTGGCGGACATCAATTCTCGACAGTTTTTCTTAAATTGATGGCCACCATCTTGGATTTCATAATGGCGGCAAACATCGATTTTCGATCTCTATACGTCATCCTCATTCCGTAAATTCACATATTATAGGGTATTTGATTAGCTTTGTCTTACATGGGGAACTTTCAGTGACGAGAGATGATGATGATGATCTTAGATTATCGCTATTTCATATGATCATGATCTGTTACACAAATGATAATCGCATTATCGTTTCCAGAACTGTCCATTGTGATTTATGGATTTGTACTAATCATGAGTGTAAACAAAATGAGAATGCCATTATCTTTATCTGAATCGTTCATTTTGATTCCCTGTACAGGATATCACCAACACCCATACACAAATTAGGGACCATGCATAAATGACGTAGCATTTGAGGGGGGAGGTGAGAGTTTCAGAATTTGTGACCGGCCATGCATTGGATATAGCCAAATACGCTACAAGGGGGGGGGGGGAGGAGTATAAAATTGATCAAAAATATGCTACGTCATTTTTGGATGCTTCCTTACAGAGAGCAGACAAAAATAGGCCAGAGAGCATTCCCAGCAGTAGCTACCAGCGAGGAATGACCGGAAATACACATGAAAGTAGTGCGGGCGAAAATTGATAAAGAGAACGCAAAGAAACAAAGGATTGAGGAACGACAAAAGAAAAAGGTTGAGCGAAAGAGGAAGAGGAGGAAGAAAAGGAAGAAGAGCAAAGAAAGTTCCCTAATAAACAAATACCATGAACGAACTTTATCCCGGATGGGTTAAGCTCTCTATTATGGTTATTTTTATTAGGGTTGCAAGCAAGAAAGCATTATAACTTGAAAAGGCAATGGTAACAATGGAGAAGAAGCAGAAGAAAGCTGTGGAAAAGAAGCAATGAAAGATCTGTATTTTTATGATTATTACTCTCTTGACGTATTAAATTAAATTAAGTTATAGTCGTTATTTTACCAATTTTAATTTTCATGCACAAAACGAAAAACTAATCCTTGATGTCAGTTCATTGTCTTTTTTTGTTGGTTTCTAAGATGGTTGTATTTTTCTTTTCCTTATCCGCCATTATAGGGCTACCATCTTAGGAACCGGTTAATTTATCGCTTGATGCGTGGGTTGGTGGAGCGTTTCCATTATCGTTGTATTAAAGATGTTTCGGCAGTCTTCTCTTCAGTTTGCTATTATTGATTCGACAACATTGTCCAGGCTACACCGCCCAGTTTAGTCCCGGTTAATAATGTTTTATAGCGTTGATCTGGAGCACCCCCAAGTTCCAAACGCGCATCTTGCACGTTATCACATGTCAAATTTCAAAAACCTCGAAGTTGTGATCGGAGGAAAACTCCAGTAAGAATATTTAACCCAAAGCACTGGTATAGAATAAAATTTGGAAGAAATTAATCCTTAAACATGATATTAGTTAGCATAAAAATCTAGAACAGTTACCTTCTTAAATAAAAAGAAATCAGTTACCTCTCCTTTGAATCGATTGGAGCATCAATTAATCTAACGCTGATATCATTAGTTAAAAAAATTAAAAGTAATAAAAATGAACTTGAACCTTTGACGAATGATTCTTATGTAAAATCGTGCACTGAATTCAACAATGTAGTCGAAAAAATGTCAGTAGGATAGTTTTTGAGATACAGCTAAAAATGAAAATTCACTTTAAACAAGTTTCATTACTATAATACAAATAGGGGAAATGACGGCTTCGGCATGACAGACTATTTTCGGCAACCCAAATTGAAACACTATTTTCACTGGATTTTCTTACGAAAACACTTCGCTGAATGCATGCAAACGATTCTTAATGCTTTCAGCTTCAATTTGACTATATTTTTACCACTGAGAAAAAGCAATCTAGCAGGGTTTTCTTGAAATGAAACACATGCACTACAAATTGTAGCTGATTTCGAGTTGCCGATAATAGAACAGCAGATTTACATGCAGTTCTAATGGAACGGTTGCCGAAGAAAAAGTGGTTGCCGACAATACTCGCTCTCACTAGAGAAGATTAGAGCTTTGTAAAAGCGTTTCAAAACAGTTTTTGACAATTCTTTCGACTGAAATTGTTAGAGCAGCTGGCAGCAAAAGATTGTAAACAAACCAATACTGCATATGTGTGCGTTCCATAGAGAAAAAGGCTATAGAAAGAAGGTCGCTGCTTAGGTTGCCGAAAATACGTAAATTCCCCTATCTCCGGTTGTAATGAGATTATATCAATTATTTTAACGCTAAATTAGAGGTAAGAAATTTTTTCGTTCGATCAATTGAACATCAATTGTCAGTGAAATTGATGGTATTGTTGTTAGTTAATAGTTTGTTTTTTAAGTTTTCCTAAGAAAAATTGAATTTCTGCTAAGTTTTAAGCAATGTAAATTAAAATGTTTATGGTGGATCTACCATTACTCTCACGGAAAAATAGTGTTATAACGATTGAAATTTTATCACGTTTAATTTGGCGTTAAAATAATTAATATCACTTCATTGCAGCCAGAGATATTTGCGTTTTAGTTTTTTTTTTAACGTGAGATTTCATTTTTTAGCTAGGTGAAGGAGGGGCATAGTGAACAGGCGGGGCATAGTGAGCATCTCGTACTTTGGCTCTGGATCTCCAACTGCATGAAACAAATCAACTGGTAGTAGGATCAACATCATTAAGATATTGGTCCTACAGCCAACAAATTTGTTCTGAACGGCCGGAAGTCCAAGCTGGAGCACGCGCGATGCTCACTATGCCCCACCTGTTCACTATGCCTCTCTTACCCCTATATCTCCAAAACTATCCTACCGAGATTTTTTTGGACTACATTTTTGGATTCAGCGCACGATTTTACATGGGAAATGACCATCAGCGTACAAAGTTCAAATATGCTGTAAACTAGTGTATTTAAACGAATATAGCTGTTTTGGACTCTTAGCCAAGCAACTACAAAAAAAATACTTTATTCAAAATAGCAAAACGTTTTTTTTCATTGATTTGGATCGATTTACATTCATGTACGGATTTTGATTCATGACTGTACGGATTTTGATTCATCCTCAACGCAGTGTACGGATTTCGATTCAAAACTGTACGGATTTTGATTCAATCGTAAAACGCTGTACGGATTTTGATTCAAGATATGTGCAATTTAAATCCTTTTTTCTAATAATTAAAGGTAATTTTAAGACCTGGTGTTTGCAAATATTGGAAAAATAAAGATAAATGTAAAGGAAAAAGATGTGATACAGAGCATAATGTGATAGCATTATTTAGTATTGACCGTTAATGATTCTCTCGTGCTTAGGTGTACGGATTTCGGTCCCGCACGGTAAATGGTTACTGGCAAATACTTCATTTTCGCCGTACTTCTGGAAACATGACCCGCCTTGTTAAAAGAGTCTCTGGCCGGATTAGAACTTGTTCGCAGTATTCCTTGTGGGGAAGTGGCGCTTAAGCTGCGAACGGTGGGAAGCGAAATAGTTCGTTACAATGTTCAGCCAAGATGAATTTCGGCTCCTTCCTTTGAATATTAGGGTTGGATTTTGTTGAATAGACCTTCCTGAATCCATACGTCTAGTTAGATCTTTGAAGCCCGCACAATTGTTGAGAAACTGGGTTTAAATAATTTTTATTATTTTTTTATTAAAATTTAAATAATGAAGCCAAGATTTCAACAACAGAAGCCACGTTATGCATTAGTGTCAAAAATAACGGCTTCAAAGAAGTATAAGGCTAAAGCGAAGACTTAGAAGTAATGTAAAAGTTTGAAATATATGGTTTGATTGTTTTATTTTATTTTTGGTTTAATTTTCTATAATTTTTTCTCAAATTCATAGAACTGTACTTATTGCATCAGAACTAATTGTTGCTAGAGCTTCCCTGGAAGTTTAAAATTTCCTAACATTTTCGATGCTTCCCTAAATTTATTGGAACTGCCTGTAAACTTTAATTAAGTTCACTAGACCTCCCAAAATTTATCAGATCTTTTAAATAGATCCCACTCGTGTCTTGAAGTTCTTCTCTGAAGTTGACGAATTTTTCTAAAGCTAACAAAACAATTTCTAAAATACATAAACTACCCTACTCCTCCTAATGAACAGTTAAGCGGGCTTAAAGCTGCCCCTTTGACACAAATCCAAGCTTGCCTATGCAAACCAACAACACCATCGGATTAGGGACATTCTCCTTTTCCCGATAGTATTATTCATGGGCGTACTTCGGTTCGCGTGAAAAAAAAGTCTTACAAGTTTTGTTGATACTTTTCTAATGTTTCGTGAGAATTGTCAAAAAGTTGTTGGATTATTCCAGAAATTTGTCTGATATTAATGGAACTTCTTTCATGGCTCCACCATTTCCCTGAAATTTTCCGAAACATTCCTGAAATTTTCGGAATTTAATTTATTAATATTTATTGCTTGAAATTTCATGGATTTCTTTTCTATGTTGCAACTTCTTGAAAGCACTCGTGTGTACACCGAAGCGGGGGATGTAAGATTTGCTTACAATTATGTGGGATTCATCATCATTGGATGTTAGTGGAGACCGCATGAACCGAGGATACGATATACCTAGCTGCGGTCCAATGCAAGAAAATTGGAGACCGAAAAATGTTGAGTGTATTACCCAAGTAACCGGTAAGCATTTGAACGTAGTCCTAATTCGGCTTTATATCCGCATATGAAGCTGTGATTTGATGCTAATGATGCACTATCTGCTAATATAGGGCTGCTATAATGCTAAAAAGGCGAAATAGCAGGCCTTTAAGTGCTACCATGGTAGCCCGGTACTACCACTTTTAATGCTTACTCTAGGGCTGGTATGAGAAATGTCAAATATTTCCGTATCCATTCCCGGGTGTTTTTCCCTTTTTTTAATGCAAAATATTGAGCTGTTTGAGTAATCAAATGCCACCCGTCATTCACAGACCAGAACCAAAAGGAATTAAAAATGATAATTCATGATTTATTTATTATACCCAAGTACCTTTTGTATCCATTTCCAATATTTGTGTTCCATATACTGCAAATTACTGGTAGTGAGACTCAAACCGGAACCTTCTGGAACAACAATCATGTACCTGTATCCCCTAGACTATAGATGATGATGATAATTGTTTTGAAAATTGGTTTATTTATACACACGATTGGTGGAAGTAATTCACTTCAGGATTTCCAGGGCTCCAATCTTACAATACAAAAGTTGTCCAATTCTAAAAAAAATACTTACATGCTCACTTCCCTGCAGCAAACACTTAGTTTTAAACTTCGTACATTACGTAACTCGAGAGTTACGAGCCTGAGAAAATACGAAGTGGTAAAAGAAATCGCGTGTGAAGAGACATCCGACAGCCATTTACTCAATCATCTTTGTCAAACTCTTATGTTGGTGTGTGTGAAAATGTTTGGGACATTCAACTCACTACAACACACAAATACTGACCATGTGGTTTTCCTGTCAAAATATTAAAAAGCATTGCTAATGTTCATATAATGCTGATTAAGCGCATTTAGCATTAATAGTGCTGAATAAAGATTTATAGCATTAGCATAGTTGATTAAAGGCTTCTTAGCATTTTCAATGCTGTATATGGGCTTATGCGCACTAGTAATTCTGAAGTAAAGCAGATTTAAGGCTTTGTACTAATGCTTAAGGTTTCTTGGGTAGTGAGGTAAATTAGTTATGTCGAAAAACCCGATTGGACTCGAAAAAGCCGACTGGACTCGAACCACGAACGTTGCGATAAACAGACCTGTGCTTCCTCCACTGCTCTCTCCATGCAAACATGAAGCTCTCATTTTCTCGCATACTCGACTTCGTATGCTTTTTCTGCTGGAGAGATTCAAGGCAAGTGTGTGCGTCATTCTACAATGTTCTACAATGTGCGTCGTTCTACAAGCTTACTGGTATAGTCGACCAAAAACCATTACATCGCTTGCATGGTCAATTTCTAACATTCGTTGCGATGTTCATGAGCAGAGGATGATAGGAAACGGAACTAACATTCATTGTAATAGATTTTTGGTTTGGGTGTAGTAGTAAAAAACGATAATCGTTTCAACCCCTGGTCTCACGGCAAACATTTCTGCTCACAATAGGCTCTTTTCATGCACTATCAATGTAGAGTGCGCTAGCCGATTTTAAGAGGAAATGTCATTTTATTGCACAACTTGTAAATTTCCATCGGGAGTGGTCTTATTTTTCTCTGAACTGATTTACAGCTGAAATAATCACATCCGGAAGAACCACTGGGCCAATTTTATAAATCTTAATTTTTCTCATCAACAATATATGGAAGGACCAGTCGGATCACTGCAAACCCGATACATAAAACAAAATATTCCACGTGGATGATGATCTCAAGCACCTGAGGTGGATAAATTAATCGGGAAATGTGAAAATATTTTCCTCTTCCTATGCATCACGGTGAAAATTCCCACCCTCATCACTCTTTTGAGGGTTCCCCTATTCACCGCCAGAGGCTGAAACAATTGCTTAGTTTCTATTGGATTCGCCTCTTATAAACTTCAACGAGCATTATTATGGCTTAGATCTAATTTTGGGCCCGCCTGTGCCTCTATTTTTCATGTGGATTTTTTTTTTACAAAATGGAATATTTTCACTGCAGATGCCTTCTAAATTTATTTGCCTTTCCGTACGTACCGTAAGATTTGCTAAATAGAAACAAATTATTGAGATATTGTTAAAAATCTAACACTGCTTCTTGACCCCAAACTCGGCCTAATGCATTGAAACGCTATTGATACACCATTGAATTCGCTTCGGCCTATCGGATGAAGATAATTGATTCCGTCGGAGCTTCTTTGATTTTGAGAAAAATGGGTGTAAACATTTATATTACGCGTTTTCATAGACTTCGTTCGGTAGCTCTTGAACTGAAGTATCGTACCAAACGCATAATTCACTTGTTAACTCTGAAACAATGGATTTATGTAATGTTCTCTGCTCGATAGGCCCAAAATAGGGGTATAGGCCGAAGTTGTGCTCTACCCTAGTACTATCGCACTCCATCACCTTCAAACTAGAAGCAGCATGAATATTCTAGCGTAAAACTCCCCTCCAACCACTTTAAGCGAACGTGTTAACGAGCTTTCCCAACCGCTATGACTAAATTTAAATAACAGAATGTGAGAACCGATACAGCTCTCCCCCCAGTAGTTTGCAGTCTAGCGTGATGGCCACCTTTTTAACACCCACCGCAAGCCATAGATTAACCAACAACGAATAGAGTAAAACGGCACCCCCCAACAAGCCCCGACGACTTGTAGAAGATAATATCTTCTCCACAGGCAGATTTAAGGTTTAAAGTAAACATAAATGTGGGAATATGTACACAACACGACCTGCGCTTGGGTGCTCCTTCCGAGCGTTGATCACGTTATCTTCTGGCCTGAGTGTATGTGTGGGTGTGTGAAGTAGGCACTTCCGTGTCGGTCGTATCGTCTCCGGCTCAACCATCTCCATCGACTGACACGGTGCCGGTTTGTCACCGTATAAACAAAAATCAAACTGCCAGTAGGGACCTCACTCTGTCGGCCCGAATCTGTCGGAGTGGGGGTGCGGTTCTCGGTGATATCCTTGATAGGGACGGGATGAGTGAAAAGACGAATCCTAGCTAGTAACGTAAACCGAAAATCATCTCCTAAATCTAATTTAAAGTTTACATTTCCCTTTCCACACCTGCCACTCTTGCCGTTTGATTTTCCTGGAATACGGTTGGCGAACACTTGAAGCGATGACGATGATGCAGTCAGGTCTATGGAAGGACTATATGGCAGTAGCAGATGGAACGATGTGCATTTACGTTGGACCGTCATTTTGTCCACAATTTATGTTTATCAAATGCTGATTATAGTATACGTACGTGACAATGGGCATGTCCATCGCCGTTGGCGGAACGGTAGCTGTGTGAGCTAAATGAGAGTTAACCTATTCTACAAGTCCAAAGGGAATGATTAAAAGGACCCATATCTCACAAGCACATAGATACTGGGCACCGCCAGTGATGCATAGGACTAAAAAGAAATGCTTCTATCCTGGGTGGCGGTTTATTGTTGCCTTGACCTGAGCCCAAGCAAAATGTCTGTCGATTATTGTTTGATTCTCTCGTTGAGGCTTTGCCGTCTTGTGCCCTTGGGTTTGCCCGTCAGCGGTGTGCTACCAGTGCTAGAGTAAAAGACAACAAAATGTGCCAAAACTCGTGTCAAAACTATAACAGACAGCATAACTGTCAGCACTTTGCACAGTGGTCGTACAAAATCTCAGACTTTTCAAAAATTTCTGAAATTTAAATCTACTAATTGTAAAGTAAATAGTAAAAAGCTTCGACTGGTACATCTAGAAAAGAACTTTAATACAGTTTTACCACAATTTTTCACACGTTGCTCACGTTCTAACTATTGCAGTAGAAAAACTTAAAAAAAGCCTAAATGAAAGGCAAATGCTAAAAAATGTTACAGAATCTTAATTTCTGCAGTGACGATTTCACTCCGCGTGATATTCCCCTACACAGTTAAAATTATTTTGTAATTTTACACGAATTTCCATGCACATATAAATAGCATGCATATTCATGTAAAATTAAATTTGTTTTTAAATTTACACGACTTGAAATTTACATGCATATAAAATTAAACGTCACTTGAATTTTACGTGGATGGCTTTAGATTGGCTAATCTTGTAATTTTGCAAGATATTTAAAATTACACGTATGACGACCTTATACTTGTTTGAATGAGATTAATTTACCATGAAATGGGGATATTCCGCGCTGATGATAATTCCGCGAACATGATATTCGTTTTAATATTATTCATTCGAATTAATAAAACATATGTGTGGGCACCAGCGAAGTTCCTAATGTGCAGTCATACAAGTAAACATATATGACTGCACATTAGGAACTTCGCTGTTATATTTTTGAACGAATTTGCAGAAAACCGAACTGATTGTCAAGTACATGGAATTATCACCCACGCGGAATTACCCACCTTCACAATATAGGACACACCCTACATTTGTCAGGAGAAAAATGGAACCACGAGCGTTTTTATGAATGTTTTTTATTTTATTTCCCATATAAAATTTTTTGATTTTCTGAACGAACTAAAACAACACATTCCATCGAACATCCATAAATATGAACGCACATATGCACAATAAATCGTTCCACAAAACCAAAACTTAGCTCTTAAAACATAAAATACCCTTTTTTCCGACATTTTTCACTAAAGAAGTGACTCGAGTGTCCGTCCGTCATGGCTCTCTCAATGGTTGTTGATTTAAATTTACACGAGCTTGTAAATTTATAGGTTTTATCTAGGGTTTTATCGTTGAAAATTCGATGTTGTTCAATAAGTTTTTATATCGCGTGGTGATATTACACTGCAAGAGAAAATTAATCGAATAAACGTGTAGTTTTATGAGTTTTATCTTGCTCTTTTGATGTGCATGATTTTTAATGTAACTGATGTAACGATGTAACGATGTACCAACTAGACACCAACAAAAAAAAAGAATCATAATCTTTTGCTGAATGTTCAGAAGCAAGACTATTCCCCTTCTTTATTATACATTCATAGGCAAAAATGTGTTGATTTTCAAGAGTCAAATTCCAGAAAAAGTACTTCTTATTATTTTATTATTATCATTATTCATTATTTTTACACTAGACGTTCGCTAAGGGATAGCAGGTCTTGGATAAAAAACGGTACAGAGGTGGAAAAATATATGATTGCTGAGACACGTTTAACCAAATAGTGATTATGTTGTGGATTATTATGTTGGATATTGTCATTCTCGAGCTTACAGCCTAAATTGCTTTTCAACATTAATCTCCTTCTAAATTGATTTTCGTTGTTTTTTCTTTAAATTTGATTACTATTTTATCACTTTTACCTTCACTTTTAAAAACCTATGACAGATACGTGTATCGTTTACTACTTGCAAACTTCTTCAGTGTCTAAGTCTTAGCATCTTATTATTATTCTTCTTTCCTTTATTTAACGTCGGTTTCTGTTCCGCAATCTAGTGCCAATCACCGACGGACATCGATTGCCATCCATTGACGGCGTAGGATATCGCACCCATTCAAAATACATGGGCCGGGACCAACGGGTTTACTTCCCTTCCGAAGGAAGACGTGACCAGAGATTTTTATGCCTCAGAAAAATCCCACTGACCTCGGCTGGGATTGAACCCAGACCCATTGGGGTGAGAAAGCAGTCACGCTTACCACTACACCACCAGCGCCGGCTTAGCATCTTCAATTTAATCACGTACTGGCATTTGTTGTGCTCTTTGATTATATGTAAGTGATACTAAGTGGGGTGAAAAGTAACCTCCTTGACCGCCATAATGCACTGCTACTGCAAAAAAGGTTATGGTGCCTTGTAGTCGCATCTATGACACAAATGTCATTCCCATATACTGTATGTGAAGCCGAAAAATCCTGGTTCTCTGGTTCGATTTTACGTCAACATTTGACAGCTGCTGCAAATATTCGCAAGTAAGCTCTGTTCATGCGTGATACGTTGTTAGGGAAGTTTGTCGCGAGTGGCCGGAAGGATTTTGTTTAATCTTTGTTGTGCCATCATAGGCGCTGTTTACTGCGTTTAACAGGAATTATGGTAGCGTAAAAATGAAGTGCATTGTAATTGGATGTGATAACAGCATTACTAGCCGACACCGGTGGTGTAATGGTAAGCGTGACTGCTTTCTAACACCCCGATGGGTCTGGGTTCAATCCCAGCCGAGGTCGGTGGGATTTTTCTGAGGCATAAAAATCTCTGGTCACGTCTTCCTTCGGAAGGCAAGTAAACCCGTTGGTCCCGGCCCATATGTGTTTGAATGGGTGCGATATCCTACGCAGGTGTGGAAGGTGCCTTCCTGCTGCACATTCGATTGCCGTCAATGGATGATAATCGATGTCCGTCGGTGATCGGCATTAGATTGCGGAACAGAGACCGACGTTAAATAAAGGAAAAAAAAACAGCATTACTACACCATTAAAAACTTTTAACGCGATATAATCATGCGGCACACATGAATGTAGCTTAAGAACGTGTTTTCAACACTAACACCACCATCATCGGTGACTGCTTAAGCAAGTAGTAGTCTTGCCACACGGTAAGAAAAAAGTACCCAAAATTGAGTTCCTTTCACTCATCACGTGGCTTCCCTGGGGCTAGGTAAAATTAAGTTAAAGAAGAAAACTCAATTTTGAGTAATCCTGATCATGAATCCACGTTGACCAAGTTGACAAAAAAATAATAAAACGGAGCGGATTGGAACCGAGCCATGGACGTTGAGATTACGGGGTCCGTGTGTTGACCACTCGTCTATCAACGCTTATGAAAATGAAATGGTTAAAGGCGCATAAGAGCAACCTCAATAAAGATAAACTTATATTTGAGTTCATTTATTATTACTCAATAGTTGAGTAAATTTTAACCAACGCCGCTTTTCTGATTCACTCAACGGCGGACCTCAAATGATAGAACCCAACGTTGAGTTTTTTTTTTAACTTAATTTTGAGTATTTTTCTTACCGTGCAGGGATGTGCTTGTAGTCCGTTCATATTTAGGCAGACATGCCAAATTTCAGTGCGATACTGATTTTAGTTTTGTTTTGACAACGGATTGTTGTTGACGTGTTTGGCATCATGTTGAGTATGGATAAAAACGATTTCCGTTATCTCATAAACCATTATTTTATGAGAGGCAAATCGGCGACGGAAACAAAAGAAAAGTTGGATAAATATGATGGGGCTAATGCTCCATCAGATTACACCTTCAACTATTGGTATCTGTGCTGACACAAATCATTCTTTCTACACTCAACATAGCTAAAAATGAAGACAACCTTAACAGATAGACCAACTACCTGCATGAATCTGAATTTTTACATAACAATTGTCGTGAATTTATACGCGTTATGTCAAGGCTTATGTCCAATCACTGTTCGTTAGGCTCGCGCTTCTATCGAATTGGGCTCTCAGGCAACAATTTATGTGCGTGTGGCAGTGGTTATCGTGATATCGAGCATGTTGTTTGGTCATGTACCCTACACCGTGTTGTCAGATCTGAGTTATCCACATCCCTCAGGGCCCGAGGAAAACAACCCGGTAGAGATGCCTTGGCTATCCGAGATTTTTACTATTTGAATTTAATTTATGTGTTTTTAAAACAGATAGATCTGAGGATTTAGTAGTTAGTGTCATCTTGTGTTCTCCCAAGTTGTTAGCTGCCCATCGGTGCACCCCCATGTTTGTCGTTTTCATCAGTATGTCGTTTAGTTCGAGATCAAGAGCACATTGCTCTCCAAACCTTGTGTTCTCAATCCCTACCCTGCCATACATTTGTTACAACCTCGAGATAGGCGCGAGTAATTGGTTCCCGCTTTACGAACGTTAGTTTTAAGTAATTTTGTTCTCTAAACAATGAATATCGGCTCCGCAAAGCTATAGCAAATGAGCCTAGAAAAATAAACGCATTGAAAAAATATCACGATCATTTATTTTCTCGTGAGGGGTAATTATGAGCCGATCGTCATCATATTCATCTTTGAGTGGAGGAATAGGTATGGGGTGCGTCTTTAGAACCTTGGCAACCTTCCAGAATGGTCTGAAGCGATCGTCCAGATTCTGGATGAGCCGTCCGAAACTTTAGTTCCGGAGTGAGACCATTCTGAAAGCAATCTCCTTGTTCAGATCGGCCATTTCACGTTTTTCGCTAGATCTCCGGTTCTTTGGAACTGACGTCTACGAATATTTCTCAGGCAGATCAAGATTTGGGTGCGGGAATCAATGGCAATAACTCACATGAACTGCACATTGTATTTTTTCCCTTGATTTGTCTTTCCGTCGATCTTGTTTCCCGTGCTGAGCACCAATGCTACCGACGCCAGGGAGGCAGCTCACACACCTGGACCCTTCCTATCGACCCATCAACTCATGAACCGGGGACCAACTGCTTTTTACTTTACTTCCAAAGAAAGGCGTGATCAGAGATGTTATGCCTCAGAACATCCCGGTGGCGCCGACTGGGATTGAACCCAGGCCTGCTGGGGTGAGGGGTAATCACGCTTACCACTACACCACCAGCGCCACTGACTGAACATTGTAGTCGAAATATGTATTTGTCAGCAAAAGATGAACCAGCCTCTGGCTGAATGTCTCGCTAATAAAGATAACCTAACCTGTCATCGATACCAAAATTAATTAAGTGGAATTAAATGGAGGATAACCCTTTTTGCTGTTTCATTTATTTTCGTATCAAATTCAGCTAATTAAAAAAGACTATTGACATGGTTTGCCTTGACGATGACTGTTAGCTCCAATGAGTAACCAAAATAGAATTTTGAATTTCGCCGTGTAGTGCCAAGATTTTGCAGCACTGCTTCCAGCAATAATTTTGCATCAATTATGCAAAGCTTCGTGGAGCTCTGAGAGGGTAAATTAAGATCGATTCGTCAGTTGGCGTGATTTTGCTCAACTGAAAAAAGGTTAGAAAAATGAAAACAAACATAGATATCTTTTTATTAAGCTCTGGCTATGGCTGGCTAAACAAAAAAAAAATAAACGAGAGGGATTTGCTGTTTTTTTTTCATGAATGTATGTCCTCAAACCTTAAATTTCTATTAGGGTATGAAACATTTGCTCAAATGCCAATTATGGTATCGATTACGAGAGTATGGCTTTAGTAATTCTTGGTACTTTCTGGATTATTTAACTCCCAAAAGCAATAAGCAGACGTTAGTAACCATAAACATGCAGCTCGGGTTGGCTATTAAAAATAATTATAAACTCAATTTCCCACGACAGCTTAATAATTAATTTAAATTGAGCACAAGTCTCTCAATACTTGATGATCATTTCAATTCCAAACGCAATTTCGAACTGCCACCGTTACCTGCCTTGTTCCCTTAATCGAGCGCTACTCTCCACCAGTCAACCAACGAGAGTGGAATCCATCCTGGCTATCCTGCTGCTACAAATTTAATTTATCTATTTCCCGTCCGTTGTGCCACCAGGAGGGCAAACCGAAAATTCTTCCACCGGTTGAAGGCAAGCAAACAGCATAGGGTGCGCATTGTCAGCATAAACAATTCAACTTGCCGAATTAATTGAATTCCATTAGTCGTTTCACAAATGACACAACGGGAAATTGAGTGTCTCGCATGTTGTTGCCTATCGTAACCGCTATTTGTTGCTGCTGGGCTTGAACTGCTTATGAGCAGTGGCCAGTGCATACTTCATGATCCGATGCACGTTTTATCTATTGATGGTAATGCCAGAAGTACACGCTTCCGAAAATTAATTTCCTGCTCAAGTGTTTTTGTAGAGCTATCAGTATTCTAAGCGGCCTTGGATATTCGGCGTGTTCAACGATTCTGTAAATTCATATCATGAAGAACAAAGTAGTTATTTAGCACGCTCTATGACCAACGTATCTAAAGTTTTGTTTTCTCATTTGTGATACTTTGAATGCGATCTCGAACATAGGATTTCAATGATGCTTAGCATTCAATTTTCCGCTTCATGGAAAAATCACTAGACCCAATCAATTTTCACTCTCGGCGGAAGTATTTATGCTACTGATATCCCAATAAAGATGGAAATCTAAACATCCTTTTCCAGTGAGGAAAAGTGAAATATGTGTTCACAAAAACATCTCCAATTTTTGCTCCTTGGAAATCAATGGATGAAAACCCGGCTCCAAACGTAAGTAAACTAGTTTTGTTTATGAAAATTCTCTTCACTCCGATCAAAGTTCCGGCAGCTCAAAAACATATTTAATGTGCATACGTATGCTGTGGTGAAGGTTGAACTAAACCAATATAGGAAGGATATGTACTATATGTTAAGGAGTGGATTGGTCGGTCAGTCTCGATCCGAAAATATGAGTATGCTCGAGAAGCAATCATGCTGCAATTGCAGCAACAACGCAGCAGGGAAAATTGCAAAAATATTTGCCTTCTTTCTTTGCGCTATCGGAGCAAGGAGCACTTTCTCCGATCCGGCCCCAGGCTTGAACTTGCCCGGAAAATTACATTTTCCTCGCACTGTAAACACTTTACTCTTCCAGGATCTTTTTTTTTTCGGAGGGATCAGAATGTTGCTACAGGACTAGCAGCATCAGCAAAGTCCACAGCGGTACCAGCTGTAGTAAAGAAAATCAATAGTTTGTCTAGCACTAATGCATAAATAACGACGCTTCCTTGTCTTGCCTAACAACCGGTCGGGTTTGAATGCTATCTGGATAGATACTGCAAAATGCATATGCAGTGTTCCGGACAAAGAAATGAATTGAAGGCTATGATAGCGATTGAAGTACACCAGTGCCGAGGGTCACAGAGTAAAAAAATACCCTTTGTGACTTTAACGACTTGTCCTATGATGTTTACAGCGATGCCCTGAAGACAGCTGAAGGCCAGTCTAGCATGTTTATTTGTTTATTTGTTTATTTGTTTATATGTTATGTTTGCATCAACAGACTAGAAATAGTCCCAATGATGTGTTTAAAAAAAGGTACAGATTATACAGTAGAGTGATGCAAAATTTGAAATTTTCGCTCCACAATACTTAAACGATTCCAAATCGGATCCTGACTAACCTCTCTTAATTTGAACCCATTTGGTGAGAAACTGAGATGGCACAAACCATTTGAAGTTTGTATGGGAATTACTATGGTTAAACCAAGATTTTTGTTCATGTCTATCTAATAATTCACCATATCGGTCTGCTTCTAAAACTTTCAATTTTACTTGTAGGAAATTTTCCCAGCTACACCAGGACTTTGCTGAAGACCACTTTTTGATTGAATGCAAGGATCGAAAGTTATTAATGGTTCAATGCACTGATGTCTTATGATCATGCTCAAATAACTGCTCAGCAGGCAACATTGGTGTTTCTGGGGCGTTGAATAGGACACAAAAATTATGGCTACTATGTCACACTGCAAAATACAGTGTTGCCTACAGAGCAGCTGCTTGATCATGTCATAAGTTTACCAATCTCTTAAATAATTAATAACTTTTCCTGTCTCGTTTTACATAGAAACGATCTTCAGCAAAGTTGTAGCTGAGAAAATTTTCTATAAGAATGGTTATCGAACTGTTTCGCAGCTCAATATGGAAAAAGACTAGAAGGCAATGAACAAAAAGTTGAGATTTCCCATAGTAATTTACATGTAAACTTCAAATGGTTTGTGCGAAGTCTGTTTCTAACCAAATGAGTTGTAACTTTTGGAGGCTAATCACGACCCGATTTGAAACCATTTAAGCACTGTGGAGCGAAAAAGTCAAATTTTGCATCAGTCTATTATACAGACTACATAAAATAACTTTCGTGCCTTAGGACGGACCTTTTAAAAAAAGAACTTGCTTTTTTGAATCCGTTCGGTAACTGCTCCCTCCTGAAGAACGGACCGGTTTGTTTTTACTATTGGAATTTCGTATGCATGATCTTTGGACAGGTAGAGTATCAAAAAGATGACAACGGCAATAATTACTAATGATGTTCCAAGGGTTGAATTCTTCTGTTGTTTGTGCAGAAGTTATAACTGTTGTCTGGTCTGAAGATTGATTTCCTTCAGTGTGTGTAGTGTGAAATTTGTACTGATAGATTTGCCGATAATTTTTAATCCATCCAATGGGATTATTACTGGCTGTTGTTTCCATACTTATTCAATGTCTGTGAATAATGTATGATTAGCGTTGACAGTACAATTCCGAAAAAAATATAAGCGTGTCTCCAGATATGTTTCGGCTCGATAGCCCGCAATTTGTTGCTTTCGGAATAATGATGTAATAATGATGTAATTACTGGAGATCCGTTTGACTTGTCTTTTTGTTGAAGCCTCTACGAGGTCACAGCTGCCTGATATTCCTCGTAGGATTCTTGAATAGCATGTGTCCCCTGATACATCTTTGAGGTGATGCTCGTTGCAGATGATACTCTCGCCTATTGTTGTACATTCTCCGGTAATTCAAGTTCAGAAATTTCCCATCCTTGGCAATTGGCTCCAGCAGTTGGTGTTCAAAGGTGTCTCTCCTCAGCAACGGTAGAAATATGATAAATATAATTTTTGATTGTTTATGTACGACAGTCAGGTCAAGATATTGTATAATTTCATCAATACATCCGATTTTAACAATCTCTTTTTCTAGTATTTTTGTAGCTTCGTGGAGTTCTTCTGAGGATAGTATATCTTTGGAAATAATCTTGACTTTTGACATTTGTATAGCCACAAAAATATTGTTCGCATGGTTTGCCAAAATATCAATGTTGATATTTAAATTGAAAATTTCTTTTACAACTTTAATTTCATCTGAAATATTTTTACCGTTCACAATGTTTTGTCTAAATCTAATAGAATTTTTGTTTTATTATGTTTTATTGTTCATTTGCAGTTTTAATTATGCGATGGAGTCTATCTTGAAACTTGAAATTTATTTGTATCTGTTCGTTATTTGCTGTAATTAAATCCTTATTCTGCTCTAATAGGTTATCTAATTGCACGTTAATTTTAGGTCAAAATTACCCGTTATAACTTTTATTATACTTCCGATTCGTTAAAAAGACCTCTTTTGCTTCTTTTTGTATATTAAATATGTCTGAATGATGTTTCTAACATATATAATTTTCTTGTCAAGAACGCAGCAGAGTCCGCAACATTGAACATTTTTAAATCTTTCAAAATGGTTCTAACCCAGACAACCAGAATGTACGTATATTCAAAGTTGTTTCTGTGATAAACAAACATATATACAAACAAACAAATCGTATAGAATGCAAAAAAAAGGGCCTATACCTACAAAAGTGGAGGCCATATACGTGCAAATTTAAATTTATTTTTAAACGAGTTGATTTGACATTATATACGATTCAATTTGTAATAACAAATTCAATTTGAAAAACCTTACGATGTAATCCGATTTAATTTGTGAAACAGTACGATGATAAAAAGATTCGTCGTATATAAGTCGGAAATTTGCATTCTATACGGTTTAACTGAAACATAATGCGATGTATGTCATACTTATATGCGATGTTAACTTAAACTGTAGTTATTTACGATACTTTCTGTACATTGTTATACGACTTCTGGTTGTCTGGGAAGTTTGTCTATGGTTAATTCTAAATAGCTTGTATCTATAACATGAAAAATTTTATGTGATCCTATCCTTATACGTCCGATGCCAATTTGTAATGTTACTAGTCCGGGGTTGTTTGATAGGCCGTGGAGTTGGATTTGTGTTGTTGCTTGTGAAGCTTCAGTCATAGTCGTTATAGTCAGTATAGTCAATAAAATGGTTCTCGTTATCTCCATCTGGAAAGGAATTTTATATTTCTTACATTATTAATGTTTTCGTTTTCGTTTTAATTAAGATTTATGAAGCTTAATATTTCTTGCATCAACAATTGTTTTGAATCAATTAACTTTTACTACTGTTCTCTTAAACTTTGGCTTGGTTTTTTTCTTTATTCCTTGGACTGTGTTATAAACTACTTCGTCTTCCCGGAAATTTGGCTCTTTTTCTCTATTTCTATTGCGGTAATCTGCATCCTTTTTTGTTGTTTTCTCGAGTTGGAGTGTCACTTCGTCTATGATGTCTAGTCGGTTGTCAAACAGTTTGTCGATGTCTAATGGGAGATAGTCTTCCTCTCTTTGTCTGAATATTATCTAAAATTTATTAACGTTTGTGCACTGTATGGATAGTTCTATTTTACGTTCCCAATGCAATTTGAAATTTTTTTTTTCTGTTTTAAATCTTCATATTTATCTTTGATGCGTTGAAAGATTTCACTCAGTGTGAAATGAAATCTTTCCACTATGCCGTTCTTTTCACTATGATTGGAGGGTTTATATTGAGTTTCAATATTTAGTCTTTGGAAAAGGGATCGGATTTCGATGGATCTAAGGGCTGGTTCGTTATCGGAAATTATTTTCTTTGGTATTGTGCAAGTGGTTATTAATTTTATTAAATCAGCTGTTACATCTGGGATGGACCTCGAGTTTATATGTATTAGTATGCCAAAACGCGAGAACTTATCGACCGCAGAAAGGAATAAATTTGTTTGCGCAATACAGATGTCGAAGTGAAGAGTTTCAAAGGGTTTATTTGGGATTTCTGGTCTAAGGCGTGTTATGTGGGAAGGGTTCTGTTCGTATTTATTTTCTAAGCATGTTTCACACAAATTGACATATCGTTGAATTTGTCGCTTCATGTCTGGAAAATAGGAGTGTTTCATTATTTGAGCGTGGTTCTCCTGACCAGGGGTTGAAACAGTTGACGTTTTTTACTACACTCGCTTCGTTGTCGTGCGCGACAGTCTGTTTGTATTCGATCACTCATGCTCTACCGTCGTCTCTCTCACACAACACGAGCGGTAGAATAACATTCGAGCTAAAAGAAAATTATCAAAATAGCTATCTTTTGACATGTGTGATTTCGTTGTAATTCCTCAATTTGGTGTAAATCAAACCATTTCTGATCAGAAATATTATTACTTGGACATCATTGCTTGCTATTTTCAGAATTCACACAAGCACAACATCAGCAGCTCTTATTATGAGAAAAACTAAAATACATACATTGGTGACGGTCTTCGGTGACAGTGTCGTATGACATAGCCTGTCATATGACATTTTAGTTTGGTACTGTACTATGATAGCTCGTTTTGCAAGTGTCGGAGGCAAAGGCAGTCAATTATCACAGAAAATGTGTTGACTACCGTGACCGCTTACAAGACTGCTCCTGACCACCTCTATGAGCACGTTCATGTGTCGTAGCAATTACTTCATTCTGCTCCTCAGCAGTGCGTAAGCCAGTTAAAATCTTCTGACTTATCTTCACTTTTAAGAACTTAGATTTACTGAAGTAATTGCGATAAACTACATATCTGTAACGTGTTAATGAGTTCTTTAAATAACTTCAGAACTCGAGCCACGGAAAAATCTGTTCGAGTTATCGTTCGCCTGATAACTTTAGAGAAGATTTCCTCGTATTCATTGGAATTTGATTCGCCCTTTCTCAGAATGATCTGGTTACTAAAAAAGTTAATGGGTAGTTCCGTCCTTCCGATCTGATCGTTTGCATCAGATTCTGCAGAGTGACATGTTTCGACATGCTATGCATCGGTGCTGATGCTGAATGAGAATGAACATTTGACAATTCGTTAGATGAGGCAGAAGCATCATTAACGTTCAACTCCTGTGTTTTATTCTAGACAATCCGTCGGCAACAATATTTTGCCTACCTGAACGGTACTTGACATCGTACTTAAATTCTTGCAGCCTAAGTCTCCATCGGAGCATCTTATCATTGGGATCCTTCAGACTAAACATATAAGTAAGGGGCTTATGGTCTGTAAAGAGCGTGAACTTCTTGCCGTATAAGTATGACCTGAAGTACTTGCAACCCCAAGTGATCGCTAAAAATTCTTTTTCGATCACTGAGTAGGGTAGAGAACTACTTGGGCCTAATCGCCCATTTTGGGCCTATCGAGCAGAAAACTTCAAATAAATCCATGATTTCAGAGTTAACAAGTCTATTATGCGTTTGGTACGATACTTTAGTTGATAAGCTACCGAACGAAGTCAATGAGAACGCGTGATATGAAGGTTTGCACCCATTATTCCCAAAAACAAAAGAAACGCTCCCACCGAATCATTTTTTATCTTCATCCGATAAGCCGAAGTGAATTCATTGGCGTTTCAATGGCGTTTCAATGCGTTAGGCCGAGTTTAGGATCCGTAGGCCGAGTTTAAGATCCGTAGGCCGAGTTTAGGATCCGTAGGCCGAGTTTGGCGTCAAGAAGCAGTGTTGGAGTTTTGACAATATCTCAACGATTGGTTTCTCTTTATCAAATCTTCTGGTACTTACGGAAAGGTAAATAAATTTGGAAGCCATCAGTAATAATAACATTCCGTTTGGTGCTAAACTGCGCTAGATTAAGAAAGACTAAGTGCGAGTTGTGCTTAATAGGCTGGAAATGGGGTAGTTAACCCTATCTATCTTCTGTTTTAGAAAGCGTTCTCGAAGCAAACGCAACAGGTCGGTCTTGGCCTATTGGTCCTGGCGAGAGAACAGCTCCAATCGCGAAATTGCTAGCGTCGGTTCAAGATTTTCCATCTTAAATCAGAAAAGTTAACACTCACTAACGTGGTGAAACACAGGATAGACACACAGGATGATATCCCAGTATACACCAAAAGTTACATGTATCCTTATTTTTCAAAGCCATTTACATGGCTTTGAAAAATAAGGATACATGTAACTTTTGGTGTATACTGGGATATCATCCTGTGTGTCTATCCTGTGTTTCACCACGTTAGTGAGTGTTAACTTTTCTGATTTAAGATGGAAAATCTGTTGATATTCAGTTATTAATTTAACTATACCAACGCGTTCCTCTTTATTCAAGTGATCTAAACGCAACTGATCAAATAGGCTAGTATGCGGCCTATTATCAGAATCTGGTCTGTCAATGTCTCCCTTTAACATTTTAACCTCTGTGCACTTATTTATGATATTTGTCACCAGTAATTTCGCTGAAAAATGTTCAGCTTTGTAAAGGCCTGCATTCGATACGGACCAACATGGTTTTTACCCCAAGCGATCGGTTTCCACGAACCTGGTGCAGTTTACCTCTGACTGTCTGCGAAGCTTGAATGCTGGATGGCAAGTTGATGCTGCATACATGGACTTAAAAGCCGCTTTTGACAGGGTGGATCATGAAATCCTGCTTGCTAAGTTGGAGATACTAGGTGTCTCGTCTACGGCTGTGAAATGGTTCAGATCGTACTTAGTGAATCGCTCTGTACGAGTCAAGATCGGCGCGACGGAATCAAATGTTTTCTCAAACAACTGGGGAGTCCCGCAAGGCAGCAACCTGGGACCTCTGCTGTTTTCGATCTTTTTAAACGACATCGCTCTGTTGTTACCATCTGGATGTCGTCTTTTCTACATAGATGACGCCAAAATTTACAAAATTATCAAAAGCCTCTCGGACTGTTGGGATTTCCAGCGTATGATATGTATTTTCGCTGACTGGTGCACGAGAAATTTGATGGGCCTGAGCATCGAAAAATGCAACGTCATCTCCTATCACCGTAAAAACGAACCAATTATGTTTGACTATGTGCTCTTTGGATGTTGCATTGCCCGTGTAGAACAAAGGAAGGATCTCGGTCTTACTCTGGACTGCGGGCTCACCTTCAAAATGCATTATAACGACATCATTTCCCGAGCCAATCGCCAACTGGGTTTTATTTTCAAAATTGCCGATGAGTTCCGGGACCCGTTATGCCTCAGATCACTTTACTGCTCACTTGTGCGGTCTATATTAGAATCAAGTGCAGTTGTATGGTGCCCTTTCCAAGCCACTTGGATCGCTAGAATCAAATCTGTTCAACGAAAGTTTGTGAGATATGCTCTTCGTTTCTTGAACTGGCGTGACTCATCGAACCTGCCACCGTACGAGGAGCGTTGCCGTCTTCTGGGCATCGAACCGCTAGTGGTGCGACGGACGGTCGCTCAAGCTATGTTTGCTGGAAAGCTTATCACGGGTGACATCGACTGTCCAACGTTGCTGGCCCAGCTAAATATGTATGCTCCTGAAAGACCTCTTCGTCAACGCGAATTTCTGTTTTTGGAGCCACGAGGCAGAAATTATACGCAGAATGAGCCAATTTGTGCAATCAGCCGACAATTTAACTACTTTTATTTGGAATTTGACTTTAACGTATCAGCAAATGTGTTTCGTCACCGATTACTTGACCGTTTTCGTTTCGTTGACCATAACTATTTAGATTAAGTTTTATTCATTAAGACATTAGTTGTCAGTTGAATTATTAAATAAACAAACAAATGATTATTTGTTCTCGAATAAGATATCTTTGGTTATTAGAAATTCTCCCTTTTCTTGACACAAAGGTAATTCTATCTTGTTTCATTGGCATTGAATTGGAATTTGAAAATTTCTGGGATTTTTTTTTTCCATAATGTTTTTTGTAAAAGGAAGATGTAATGTATTTGAATTTACTGAAATCATTGCATTTAATAGACTCAAGGACTCATATCCTATTAGTCCATCGAAAAAGTGATAAAATTCATAGATAAGGAATTCTAACTCCCTCGCTCCCTGAATTCTATAGAAACGATTTAATAGCATGAAATGATCTATTTCGAATTTACCTTTCAATTTTTTCACTTTCATCGGGATCAGTGTTTTATACACAGTTCCCAAATTTGCATGACGAGGACTAATAAATGACTTATTAGCTCATGTGTCAATTAAAAATTTTAGAGTTCCATTTTGACTCTCTATTGTAAAAAATGGTACAAAATCAGTTTTTACCCTAGCTCTTGTATAGTCGGGGTTGTGAGAAAATTTACTTCATTGTTTAATCCTTCGTCGAGATAATCTTCACCTGGAGTAGAATCTGAATAATTTGAATTCTCTTGAGAATATGAATAGTCTCGAGAGTCTGCGTAATCTGGGGAATTTTGATAGTCCCCATATTCTTGATAATCATAATCATGGGTTACTTCTTGATTCGATATATCATGATTTGGCCTATAAAATTGTCTGGACTGGTTAGTTCTGGCAAGTTGATTATTAAACGGTTTACTCGGCCCTGCAATGGGTTGAGAGTTCACATTTTGTTTGAAAATTTTGTTTCCAGTCTGTTAGTTGTTTGGTTTGTTGTTGTCTTGTAAGGACCGGGTTGAACTGATCTACTGAAATTTTCAAATTTTGGTTTTTGATATGAATGATTATTCAACTGTCTACTCTGATGAGTCTTGTAATTTGTATTATATTGTGCTCTGATTGGTGGACCTTGTTTGATTGGAAAGTTATTCGAATGTGGTGGGGGTTTTTGCATTACTTCGAGGTTTTGATTAGCATTTACGTCATAATCTCCATATATCCCTGCTATTTTATTAGCTTTATCGTTGGCATATTGGTATGCCTGACTGAGATTAGGTGGTTGCAATAGTCCTACGTGTGATGAGTAGGGTTCATCCAAGCCATCGATGAATTTCTCGAGGCATAGTTTATCAACGAATTTTACTAATTCATCGGGATGCTGCCACTGGGCATCCATCTGAATGTGTGTGGAGATTCCGGTATAGCAATCACTAATTGAACTGACCGAGTTTTTATTCTGTTTCAGCACAAATAATTTCTGAAGTAGGGTGGACAATTCACGTTTATCCCCGTAGATGATTTTTAGTTGGGTTTTAATTTTTCCCCAACCAAGTGGAGTTCCGCTAGAGACTAAAAGATCTCCAGCTTCGCCGATAATCTTGTTTCTGATTTCCATGAGCCATAACTCATAGACGTCAGTACCAGTCAGGTGTTTGTATATCTTGACTACTCGGTCTGCACAAGTAATCCAATGATTAATTTGTTTTGGATTACCTGCGAATGTTGGCAAAATTTTGATCAGATCTGGAATTTCCCTCACTGACATTCCACATCAATTGTTGATATTTCTCGCTTGGTTCTTTTCTGCATTTTGTACCGGAAGAATAACAGCGTTTTCAGGTGCATCAAGTCTTGCGTTATCTTGACGCTCCTGCATTTCTACGATATGTTCGTCACGATTGTCTAAAAGTCTATTAAGATTAGCAATTTGCTGTTGCAAATCAGCAACCTGATCATGAGCCATATTGTTGCCTTGAGATCGGAAAAACCTGGTCTCATTCAGCAATCAAAATCAAGAAAAATTCAAGAATTGAGTTCACTTAAATGAATTTCTGTCACTCAACACTAAAATTGTAGCAGGATAAAAATTGAAATTATCACTTTCTAACACGCACTTCTACAGTTTTCTCTGAAATGAATTAATTTAAATAAGCACCTGTTCTTTCTGATGGTTACTCTCAAAACTACACTTCGTTGCACTACGTAACACTACACTTTATCTCTTAAACTAAAAGGGGAAGAAACTTACCTTGAATTCGTGAGAAGCCGTCACAAATGTGTTTCCACGGATAAGTCCCTTGTTCTTGGATGCGTTGTGTCGCCGGTCGTGAATTCCTTGTAGGCTATCATGGTTCCTCGTCGGATCGTAATATGAATTGCTGATTTCAATTATCACTGGTACTAATACGATTAACTTTCACAAAGCTCTTTGCTAGCTTTCCAATATGAATCACTGAGTTTAGGTCCTCACTACTGATATCACAAGTCAACAGAAAGTTTCACAAATAGAATCACTTTTGGCAAACACTAAGCGCATCCTACCGACTTTCATGCCTTCGGATGGACTTGAATCCGTTCGGTAACTCATATACTACAGTTACAAACGAAAATAACAAGAAAAGCATTGTCAAATTACAAAAAAATGTATGAGTCTTAAATGTTACACTTAGCTGTTGGGCGTCAAGCGCCTTCGGTCAGTACAAAAGCTGTAATGAGCAATTTCGATGAGTGAGCAATCAGTGATCATAAAATAGCTAGTTGTGACCCTCTGAAGGCAAGATTGACAAGTTTTATGTGTCAAACACAAACTTTGCCTTCTCTTTCCACAACTTACTAATAATAATATCGTTATTATATCTCATAGTTTCTCATCTCCCAATAATAGAATTTAAGCTGCAAACTTGATTTTAACTGTTAATTCCACAACAACTAAGCATTCGGCAATAGTTAGAATATTGCCTGGAATTTCCACCGAATTTAATTTCGGCTTCGAGTTTCGTTCCACACAAATAACATGATCTGAAATCAAGGTTAAATTTAACGGAAAATGTTTGTCCAATGTGGTCAAAAACGTTGGTATGACAAGGTACCCAGACAACCAGAAGTCGTATAACAATGTACACACAGTATTGTAAATTGCTACAGTTTAAGTCAAAATCGCATAAAAGAATGGCATACCTCGCATTATTTTTAAGTTAAATCGTATAAAATGCAATTTTTCGACCTATATGCGATGACTCATTTTTCCGTCGTACTGTATCACAAATTAAATCGGATTACATCGTAAGACTTTTCAAAATGAATTTGTTATTACAGATTAAATCGTGTATGATGTTCAATCAACTCGTTTAAAATTAAATTAAAATATGCACGTATATGGCCTCCACTTTTGTACGTATAAGCCATTTATTTGCATTCTATACGAATTGTTTGTTTGTATATATGTTTGTAAATCACGAAAACAACTTTGAATATACGTGCATTCTGGTTGTCTGGGTATGTTTGACAGTTTATAATTTATCATTTTTAAAATATACGCTTTTTAAAATACAATTCAAAAGTGAATTGAACACATTCAAAACAAAAAAAATACTTCCATTTGGAAAATTTTCATGGTTAAAAGTATCAAAGCTGTGTAGCTTTTGTTTTGGAAACGCATGATTTTCATTGAAACAATTTTTATTTATTTTTTTGTGAATATATTTTGAACGGCAAACATGCTTTTGCATATATATATTAATAAATGATGCATAGAAAAATAATAAACGCTCCTTAATAAACACCCAAATGATACATAAAACTCCGGTGAAAATTCCTAAAAAAGTGTGACTAATCCATACAAAATGTTACTATGATCCATGTTTTATGTAAATTGCTTACATGAACCGCTAAATTTATAAAGAATGAGCCATTTATGAAACTGTACGAACTATCCAAAAACATATTGTGAATGATGCATAGAACGTTCAACAATGAACCATAAAATAATGAAATTGATTCATGGAAAGTAAATATTATGCTCAGTAAGAAAAATCGGTCGCTGCTAAATCACCAAATAAATGATGGTTGATTTTAGCAATAGATGTCGCTGTCGTCATTTTTTAAGGCAGAAAATCATAAAACACCTCAATTGAAAACAAAACTCAGAATGTGGAAAATGGTTTATTCTCCAAGATCGCATTAGATTATCAAATTATATTCCATAATTCAGATAATTTGTTTAAGTTCGAAATTTTAGATGACGAGTGGATAATTGGCCCGAATGTAATGCAATGATAGAATAAACTCAGATTTTTTTTTTTATAATTAGAAAAGAAATAGAAATCTTTTGTTTCGTACTAGGATTTATTGAATATCACCGAAAATGCCATTTAGAAAAATTAGGCGCGAATGAAAATGGCTGAATCCCAGCACAAATTTGATATGTTCCCCATAACGAACGCAAAGTTTCATTGAATGCTTCTTGATTTGTTTTCCGTCGGATCTTGTTTTCCGTGCTGAACACCAACGCCAGGGAGGCGCTCCCACCCACACCTGGACCCTACCACCTATCGACTCATGAAAACTCATGAACCGGGACCAACGCTTGGCTTGGCTTTACTTCCCTTGTTATATGTTATATGCCTCAGCCTCAGAACATCTCGGCGGTACCGACTGGGATTGAACCCAGGCCTTCTTAGGCGAGAGGAAATCACGCTTACCACAACACCACCGGCGCGTCAATTTTTTCCCTACTTGGCGGGGATTTGTTCAGTTCACAAACTACATAGATAGCTGTTGATAGTACACCCAACCGTGGGATGTAAGATTCGCTTACAATTATGTGGGATTCATCATCAGAGGATGTTAGTGGAGACCGCATGAACTGAGGATGCAATATACCGCTAAGCGGATCAATGCAATAAAATGGAGAAAGAAAAATGTGGAGTGTATTAGTGAGTGAAATTAATCATGTCGAAAAAAAAAATTGCCGACTGGGGGGAGAGGGGGGGGGGCCTCGAACCACAAACATGTCGATTATCAGACCAGTGCTTTCTCCACTGCTCTCTCCATGCTTCGGGAACGGTATAGGCTAAGAGCAAACAAGAAGAGCTAATTTCCTCACATACTAGACTTCGTTTGCTTTTTCTGCTGGAGAGAATCGAGGCAAGTATGTGCGTCGTTCTACCATGTTATACATAACAATCAAGGCAAATGCTTGCTTGTGTAGGTGAAAGCATAGATAGAGCACGGAATAAAAAAAGATTAAAAACCATGGCATTGGCTGCAAGGTCAACTTCTAACATTCGCTGCGATTTTCATGAACAGAGGATTATAGGAAACGGAACTAACATTCATTGTAATAAATTTTTGGTTTGCGTGTAGGGGTAAATTACCATACTTCGGATATATCCCCTAATCGTTCACACAGGTTTTAGGTTTTAGGTTTTAAGAAACGTATAAGAACCACGACAGGGAAATAATGCAACTTAAGGGCTGAACACAATGATAGCGGCATAGCAGCATAGCGGCAAGCGCATGTTTTCCAATACTCTGATATCCGTTTGACAGTGGCATTGTGTGTGTGCGTGTGTGTGTGTGTGTGTGTGTGTGTGTGTGTGTGTGTGTGTGTGTGTGTGTGTGTGTGTGTGTGTGTGTGTGTGTGTGTGTGTGTGTGTGTGTGTGTGTGTGTGTGTGTGTGTGTGTGTGTGTGTGTGTGTGAGTGTGTGTGTGTGTGTGTGTGTGTGAGTGTGTGTTTTTTTTTTTTTTTTTTTTTTTTTTTTTTTTTTGGCAAGGAGGAAACCTTCAAAAAGGCCATCGTGCCACCGCTTGACGACTGGGCGCACAGTCGCGGTGACACGGTGTGTGGGATTCTTACCGCACTAAAACCTCCTTAGACGCCTTGCCCTTTTCCCCCGGAACTACTTGTCGTATTACTTCGGAGGGGGCCGTGCATTACGCACCTCACTTTACCTCAGCTAATTGGCGCTTCCAGTTCGCTGATCGTCTCTCCAATTTGTGAGCCATTTATCTCCCAGCGTCACGTTCTACTCGGTTATCCCTGGTGGTGGATACAGCCTACTCTGACGGAGAGTTCTCCCGGCTTCGGCTTTCAGTTCGCACTTGTGTGAGCACATTACTACTTTCTAGTTGGTCTTCCCGCCATTTTCGCTGCAGCGCTGACATGATCTGCGTTACTGCTCTGCTGACGGCGTTAAAGGTGCCCTCCTCTCGACACATTTCTTCGACGACATTCTCCGTGCTAAGGGCGAGCATATCCTCTCGCACATCATCAAATCTAGGACATTCGAAAACCACGTGCTCTGGTGATTCTTCCACATTCCCACACTCCGGACAGAAGGGTGACGTTGTGTGTCCGAACCGATGCAGGTACTTCCTGAAGCAGCCATGACCAGACAGGAACTGCGTCAAGTGGAAGTTGGCTTCTCCATGCTTCCTGTTCACCCAGGTCGAAAGAGTCGGTATTAGCCTGTGTGTCCATCTACCGTTCTCTGCTGCATCCCACTCCTGCTGCCACTTAGCCATCGACTCCGTTCTCACCATTTTTCGTACTCCTCTGGTTTCTCTCGTCATATAGCACTCGTAGTCCTCCGCCAAGGTGATGCCGATTGGGATCATACCGGCGATAACGCATACTGCCTCCATCGAAATGGTTCTGTACGCACTCACGACTCGCATGGCCATGAGCCGGAACGTACTGCTCAATTTCCTTTGGTTCTGCTTCGTTTTCAGCGCTTCAATCCAGGCTGGACCTCCGTACCTTAGTATTGATGAGGAAACACTAGCCAGAAGACGTCTCTTGCTGCTGCTTGGACCAGAATTGTTCGGCATGATTCTGGCTATTGCGTTGATGACCTTCGTCGCCTTCTCGCAAGCATATTCGATGTGGCTATTAAAGTTTAGCCGGTCGTCGATCATCACTCCCATATACTTAAGCATGCGCTTCGAAGCAATGGTGTGCTCTCCAACGGTAATTTCTGCCCGCTGCACTGCTTTGCAGTTACTGACCAACATCACTTCTGTTTTGTGGTGGGCTATCTGCAGCTTCGCTCCTTGCATCCAGTTACCAATCGTATCTATCGCCTCAGCCGCCAACATTTCCACTTCTTCCAGCGTCTCACCGGTTACCGTCAAGACGACATCGTCCGCAAAGCCAACGATCTCAACTCCTTTGGGCAGCTTGAGCGTCAGCACGCCATTGTACATTCCGTTCCACAGCGTGGGACCTAGAATGGAGCCTTGGGGAACCCCCGCCGTGATTCTAAGCGATTTCTGCCCCGTGTCTGTCACGTAGACAAGGACCCGGTTCTGGAAATAACTACTTAGGTGTGTGGGATTCTTACCGCACTAAAACCTCCTTAGACGCCTTGCCCTTTTCCCCCGGAACCACTTGTCGTATTACTTCGGAGGGGGCCGTGCATTACGCACCTCACTTTACCTCAGCTAATTGGCGCTTCCAGTTCGCTGATCGTCTCTCCAATTTGTGAGCCATTTAGCTCCCAGCGTCACGTTCTACTCGGTTATCCCTGGTTGTGGATACAGCCTACTCTGACGGAGAGTTCTCCCGGCTTCGGCTTTCAGTTCGCACTTGTGTGAGCACGTTACTACTTTCTAGTTGGTCTTCCCGCCATTTTCGCTGCAGCGCTGACATGATCTGCGTTACTGCTCTGCTGACGGTGTTAAAGGTGCCCTCCTCTCGACACATTTCTTCGACGATATTCTCCGTGCTAAGGGCGAGCATATCCTCTCGCACATCATCAAATCTAGGACATTCGAAGAGCACGTGCTCTGGTGATTCTTCCACATTCCCACACTCCGGACAGAAGGGTGACGTTGTGTGTCCGAACCGATGCAGGTACTTCCTGAAGCAGCCATGACCAGACAGGAACTGCGTCAATTGAAAGTTGACTTCTCCATGCTTCCTGTTCACCCAGGTCGAAAGAGTCGGTATTAGCCTGTGTGTCCATCTACCGTTCTCTGCTGCATCCCACTCCTGCTGCCACTTAGCCATCGACTCCGTTCTCACCATTTTTCGTACTCCTCTGGTTTCTCTCGTCATATAGCACTCGTAGTCCTCCGCCAAGGTGATGCCGATTGGGATCATACCGGCGATAACGCATACTGCCTCCATCGAAATGGTTCTGTACGCACTCACGACTCGCATGGCCATGAGCCGGAACGTACTGCTCAATTTCCTTTGGTTCTGCTTCGTTTTCAGCGCTTCAATCCAGGCTGGACCTCCGTACCTTAGTATTGATGAGGAAACACTAGCCAGAAGACGTCTCTTGCTGCTGCTTGGACCAGAATTGTTCGGCATGATTCTGGCTATTGCGTTGATGACCTTCGTCGCCTTCTCGCAAGCATATTCGATGTGGCTATTAAAGTTTAGCCGGTCGTCGATCATCACTCCCATATACTTAAGCATGCGCTTCGAAGCAATGGTGTGCTCTCCAACGGTAATTTCTGCCCGCTGCACTGCTTTGCAGTTACTGACCAACATCACTTCTGTTTTGTGGTGGGCTATCTGCAGCTTCGCTCCTTGCATCCAGTTACCAATCGTATCTATCGCCTCAGCCGCCAACATTTCCACTTCTTCCAGCGTCTCACCGGTTACCGTCAAGACGACATCGTCCGCAAAGCCAACGATCTCAACTCCTTTGGGCAGCTTGAGCGTCAGCACGCCATTGTACATTCCGTTCCACAGCGTGGGACCTAGAATGGAGCCTTGGGGAACCCCCGCCGTGATTCTAAGCGATTTCTGCCCCGTGTCTGTCACGTAGACAAGGACCCGGTTCTGGAAATAACTACTTAGAATCCTGCAGAGGTAGCCTGGAACCCTCATTCTATGGAGCGCCTTGGCGATGGCCTCCCAGCTGGCGCTATTGAATGTATTCTTGACATCGATCGTAATCACGGCGCAGTATCGATTTCCTCTCCGCTTCTGTTTGGAAGCTTTCTCGGCTCTGTCAATCACTGTCCGAATTGCATCCACCGTCGATCTCCCTTTCCGGAATCCAAACTGTCTCTCCGACAATCCGTGTTCACTCTCCGTGCATTTCGTCAGCCTGTTGAGGATGATCCTCTCTAAGAGCTTTCCTACAGTATCCAGCAAGCATATTGGCCTATACGATGCAGGATCCCCCGGCGGTTTTCCGGGCTTCGGCAACAGCACAAGCTTTTGTACCTTCCACCTATCAGGGAACTGACCATCGTCCAGACATTTCTGCAGCACCATCCTGAACATGTCCGGGAACGTCTGGATCGCCGCCTTCAACGCCACGTTGGGAATTCCATCCGGGCCGGGAGCTTTATTCGCTTTCAACCCTTTCGCTGCTGCTATGAGTTCCTCGTTGGAGACTTGTTCAACGTTGTCTTCATCTACCTCGCCATATGGTGTAGGTGGCCAGTTCGTTGGGTCATGCTGTGGGAAAAGTCCCTCCACGATGACTTTCAGCTTGTTGTGACACATTTCAACCGGCATCGTTGGGCCTCTGATCTTCGCCATCGCAACTCGGTATGCGTTGCCCCAGGGGTTGGCATCGGCATCGCGGCACAACTCCTTGAAACTATTTGACTTGCTCAGCTTTATCTTTCGTTTCAGTGCAGCCCTGGCCTCTCGGAACACCACCCTGCGCTCCTCTCTGTCTGCTTCTGTTCTTGCTCTCTGAGCACGCCTTCTGGCTAGAAGACAAGTAGCACGGAGGGTGCTAATTTCCTCGTTCCACCAGTAGGCTGGACGCCGCCTGTTCGTTGGCTCCAGTTTTCTCGGCATAGTTGTGTCACATGCCCTTGCTAATAATTCGGTCAACTCATTCGCGCTTAGGCCCGGGACGCTGTTGTCTACCCTTAGAGCTTCGATGAAGAGATCCTTATTGAATGCCTTCGTCTTCCACTTCCGCTCGCTTACTTTCGTCCTCCGCATTTCCACCGGTGTTCGTTCGCCGATACTGTACCGGATCGCCTGATGGTCACTATGGGTGTACTCCTCGCACACCGTCCAGTTCATATTTGCCATTAGCGACGTACTGCAGAAAGTAACGTCGATAATGGATTCCCTACCATCTTTGCGGAAGGTGCTGATGGTTCCTTCGTTGGCCAGACTGACGTTCAACTTTGCCAGAGCTTCCAGCAGGCTATACCCTCTTGCGTTGGTACATCTGCTCCCCCAATCCACTGCCCAAGCATTGAAGTCTCCTGCGATGACGACTGGTCTCCGTCCAATGAGCTCTTCGGTGAGCCCATCTAGCATCTGGTGGAACTGCTCAATTGTCCATCTCGGGGGTGCGTAGCAACTACATACAAAGATTCCATTGATTTTGGCGATCACGAAACCTTCATATGAGCTTGCCACCACTTGTTGTATGGGATACCTGCCCATGACTTGTATGGCCGCCATTCCTGCTCTATCCGCCACCCAGTTACCATTATCGAGAGGGACTCGGTATGGCTCTGCAATGATTGCAACGTCGCACTTTGTTTCCGTTGTTGACTGCCACAACAGTTGCTGTGCTGTGTTACAATGATTGAGATTTATTTGGGTTACCTTCATTATTGCTGGCCCACCATCGCCTTCTTGAACTCAGGGCACCTGAAACTTCCCGTCACATGGCCATTTCCGTCCTCCTTTTTGCAGAGCATGCACCTCGGTTGCTTTGTACAGTCTTTTGCAACGTGCCCCTTCTCTCCGCATTTCCTGCACAGATCAGATCTGTCAGGGCCTTTGCAGTGTCTCGCCTGGTGACCGAAGCCCATGCATTTGTAGCATCTCTCCATTTTCTTAGATACCCGAGGAATAGCTTTCAACGGGCACACTGACCACCCAACCTTGATTCGGCCAGTCTTCAGCAGCTCGTTAGCTGCGTCCGAAGAAAGTCGTATCGACGCCGTCTGCGTGCCACCATACGCCTTTCTCAACCGAATTGCCATCGGTACGTCTCCCAGGTTGCATTGCACCTTTAGCGCACTTTTCAACTCGTCTTCTGTTGTGATCTCGTCCAGATCCCTGCACTCGACCACTGACTCCTGGGATAAGGCTCTTACGTTCGCCGTCTCGCCAAGAGATTTTTCGACGAGCTCCTTAAAAGCTGAGCTCTTAACCGTAGGGTCCCTTTTCAGCTCGAATAGCATCTCGCCTTTCTGGGTTCGCCTGGTTTTCACCACATTCTCGCCTAAGTGTTTCAACTCCGGATCATCTCTCACTTTCCGGAGGAGTGCTGCGTAGGACGTTTTGTCCTTCGCCTCAACAACCAGAGCGTCACCCTTGCTTCTCTCCCTACGAGGCCTAGAATTCTCCTTATTCTTCCTGTCTTCCTTCTTCTTCTCTTCCTTCTTCCTCGCTTCTTCTTCCTTCCTCCTCGCTTCCTCTTCCTTCTTCCTCACTTCATCTTCCTTCTGTTTTTTCTTCCTCTCCTTCTGGTTCTCGACTTTACGCCACGCACCATTTTCTCCCATCTCCTTGATGCCTTCCTCGTCGTCCCTGCGTTTTTTGGGCTCCTCCTCATCTCCTGGCGTGTCCCTATCTCTCTTTTCAGGACGTGGATTTGTGGGTCCCTTCGGAGTCTCATGTGCTTGAGCCAGTCTTATGCTCTCCTTGGCCTCCAGCAGAGCCTTTTCGGCATTTTCGGCCCTTTTTCTCCACTCTTGACATTCCCGATCTGCCACTGTTATGCCGGATTTGATACCGGTCACAAGTTGCTTGATCTCTTTGTGTACGTTGTTTTTATCCTTCACGAACACATAGAGATCATCGATCTTCCTCCTGACCTCCGTCATTTTGGTTCTCCCGAGCTGCAGTTCTTGGGATTTGCTACTACTGGATATTGGTGTGAATATCTGGCTTAGCCCAACGCCTGGCTGCTCTTCTTGAAACTTACTGCTGCTGCTGGAACTCGCAGTGACCCCCAGGTTCGACACTGGTGATCTCTGCAATATCCCACTCCTTGCGAACACGTTTGCTCCTCCGTTTTCACTGTCTGGCGTATTGCCGTCGTTCTTCATATTTTTTTTGGTTTTTTCTTTTTCTTCATTTTTATTTTTTTCTCCAATTTTATCCATTCTGATGGGTCCCCCCTTCGGGCCGCTATCTCCACTCGTTGTATGTAGTCTCCTATCGTGATCCCATGGTTATCTATGCAAGCAGGGAGGCCATGCTAGGGTTGACACGGTCCTTCATGGGGGCCGTGTTCAGAGCCAGATCGGCGTAAGTCAGGAATGTTACATCTGAGCCTACTACTCACCAATCACCAATTGGTGACGAGTTTTGAACGTATCCGGAGGCCTGCCAAGGTTTTACCGGGACGGGGGCAGCCGCACTATTAGCCCACTCGCCATTTCAAGAAGGTGTCACCCTTCTTTACTTAGGGAGC